>NC_066839.1:16168065-16468065 GCF_001640805.2 Lates calcarifer
CTGAGTCTAGTCAGAATGTAAATCCTCTCGCCCTCACCTCTGTCTAGAGGATTGCTGCATACCTTTTCTGCTGAAATCTGTCCTGGAGGATTTCAGAGCGGTATATTGTATTGAAACTAATGTTAGTATTGATGATAAGCACTGCATGTTTTGTACAATTATTGTTTCCTAGTCAGGTGCAGCTTGTTTTGTTTTTTTAAATCTAGGTTATTATATATTTTAATTATTTAAATGTTTAACTTTGTTGTACATAAGTTTATCATGCTGTGTATGGATTTAAAGAATGTACTATTATGATAATTTGTATTGTGTTCAAATAGAAGAGAAGGATTAAATCAGTGTCATGATTGTTAAATCATGTTATAATTCATTACCATAAAAAAGATTTTGGTTTCCTTTTTGTTACTCATGGGGAGAGACTCTTCTTGATGAAGGGCAAAGATATGCACCAAGTGTAGACTGTTAAACATTTGTACCTAATCACAACCTGATCATTTTCTTTTTTCCATACATATTCATAATTTTATTACTTTAACTTATTATTACTTTAGGATTTGTTGACGTAATTATACTGAATGTTTGAATCTGTACGCTGCAGTTTATAGGTTGCCTATGTGAACTGTATTTTTTGAATGAAAAGCACTGACATGGGAACCCTTACTCCTTATTCCCGGGGCAGTAATCTTGGGATAATGTGCATCATTAGTCACTCATCTTGTGCTGTGTTGTGTT
Organism: Lates calcarifer; assembly: GCF_001640805.2. Classification (NCBI taxonomy): domain Eukaryota; kingdom Metazoa; phylum Chordata; class Actinopteri; family Centropomidae; genus Lates; species Lates calcarifer. Next base: position 16,168,798 of record NC_066839.1, read on the forward strand.
GTGAACTACTCAGAGAAGGTTTACTACCGCAGTGCACCTTCCAACTGGCCAGTCGCTAAGCATGTCATTGTGTATAGATTAGTGTTGTGTTACATTCACTAGTGAGCCAGACCAAAGTTTTTACAAAAGGGTCAGTTGCCCTGCGTATCCAGCTACTTCCAGATGGAATGACTATGGACCTTGGATATGATCTGTATGCTTGTGTGAATGGACAATAATAAAGGTATTATATCCCATACTGCCCTGCTTTTGACCTTTTGTTGTGTGTTGCAAGCTTCAACCTGTCCTTAAAATCACCTTTTGTATCCACTATCCAACATTTATGTAATGTGCAAGCCTGTTGCCTCACTGCACTATGTAACTGGAAAGACATTTTATGATAGACACCAGAATCATAATTCCACAATCTTCCAAGAATTATATAAACTAACATAATTTTCAAGGTCAACAACAAATGGTTTTCTTTCTGGGACCTTAAAAGACACTTTGTAGCACCTGACCAATACAACAAGACACCGGGTACAGGATGTGAGATACCTTGATGAGGTGTGACATTGTATACTAATAAACTTTCCCACATCAATTCAAGGTTTTCTTTACCAACATGATAGTATTACAGCATTCAGATTTGGTAATTCTATCTCAGTAAGCTAAAGCAATTTTGCATAAAAGGTTCAGCTGAGTACTAGACACACTGCAGGAAGTGCAAGAACCTCTATTGAAATAATCGGATAGCTAGATTAGTGTATGAATCATAGGTTTGTTATCACTCCAACTGATATACATATAAATGTATTACAGGCTGTATTTTGGGTTGTATTTGTAAGGCTACCAAATGCAATGTTTGTTGCTCATGTTTAAATTGATATATAATTTAATTCATATACCTTTATTGATCTATGACATTGCTCTGTGTGTCATTCTTGTCACTGTCGTAGATCTGCTGACCTGTTCAACTGTAACCTGATATTTGTTGGGGAAGGTAAGTTAAATAATCACTATAGTCAGTCATGTGTTAAAATGCACTGTGTAACGTAGTTTTGACATGATCTTACACAACATTGATGCAATGTCTACATCATGTTTAGTGTGCATTTTGTCTCTCATGCCCACATCATTAATGTAAGTTGCCCACCTTCTTTGCAAGCATGTTTAAACTGCCTAATTACATTTAGCTGGGTTAAAACTTGTAAAACTAACCTGTAGAGGTTATTTTTCTTTCTGTTTAGAAAAAGACAGAAGTTTTGTTATTGTAGGCAGTCTCATAAATCCTTAAGGAGTATCTGCTGAACATAACAAATACAGCTGCAGTTATATGGAAATGGCTCCAAAGAGAGTTAAGTGCCAGATTTTTGAAAGATTTAAGCTAATCCATTTACGTTCAGACCAAAATAAATCAAGAGAGTTGCGAGAAACATAGAGTGATTCCAAAGGTGTATGGAAAGCTACTTGAGGATTCACTGGGGTGTTGTTCAGTGGCTGCCAGAGACTTCTGACAAGGTTTCCAGACCATCCTACAGAGCATCCAGGTTGTAACTCCTAAAATACATGATGTATGGGGAACAGGTGTCTGATATTAACATGAGGGCTAAAATGTACTGAACCTGATGTGATGTTTGGCATTACATGTAGTGACCTAACAATCACCTTTATTTTATTTGTATTCAATATGATTCCACATTTACAATATTTCATTTATTAATTATACCTAATACTTTGATTGATTATTCCTTAATTATGTCTCTTAAGCATGTGACTAATACTCAACAGATTTGTGTGCTTTTTAATGAATACCTTGACATCCGCAAGGGTGTAATAAACACTGAACATCACATCCAAGTGACGTTAATGAAACACTGAATTTTAGATCATGATAACAATCGAACACCACAATATCAGAACACACATTCAGACGTTGCTAATTCCAGATGATATACATAAAATAACATTAAGTGAGGGGATGAAATGGGATCTTAAATTCATACACCCACATAAAGATCTTTATATTCACATGCATTTTCTACACAGCTTCTTGATCTGATCCTTTAGGTTCATCTAAAGAGTTATCTGCTGTCCTTTGCTGCCCATCACTTTGGACAGCTGCTGTTTGTTCTTTTCCACAAACCTTATCACTGACAATCACAGTCTGAATATTGGGTGGTAATATATCCATCTCAGAGGTGGCCTTAGCCTCTGAAACAGGGGCCAAAATGGTCTGTGAAGCAGCAGCTTCCAGGACTGATGACGCTGAAACAGCTGGGATCTCTGAGACTGATGTCAGTGTGCCATCAGAAACAGGAACTGAGAGAACTGAGGGTACGGACAAACAAGTGGAGGAGGCTTCAGAGGACAAGGGGATAGGATGCGCCATAGACACCGGGATAGAGAAGGGGACAGGGATGGCAGAACCATCTAAGGAAATGACGCTGGCCCCTGTGCCGTCAGTGGTCATAATGGGCTGGATCTGCGTCCCAGGTGGCACCTCAGTGTGGATGACCGTGATGCCGCTGAGGGCGCCGTGACTGACCAGAGCAATGGCTCCATGGCCGGTCCATTCAGATGGGAGAGTGACGGGCTCAGCTGGAACCACGATGGACTCCGTGTTTGTTTTACCAGCAGCAGTACTAGCAGCAGCGCCACTTTTCCTTGCTGAACTCTTTTTCTCCCCTGCTCCTGCTTTGTCTGTCTTTCCCTTACTTGGACTTTTGGGTTTCTTGTCCTCAACATTGCCCTCCAGCACCACCAGGTACGTCTTCCAGGGAGCATCTGAGTCATGAATCTGAAGGTGAAAAGAACTCATGTTATTTTTATAGCAGTCTGACGGATCAAAGCACTTTAAATACAATTTATCATATGATAAGCATGCTTAGGTAGTCATTATGTAAAAGCCTTAATAACATTAATTGCACTCTTTTTTAATGTGGGTACTTTGGTCTAGTCACATTGCCAGTTTTATTAACACCGTACCTACACAGTCATAGTTAAAAATACCCTCTCAAATAGTACAACTAAAGTAAGATGAGCACTGCTAACCATAGTGTGCCTGCGAAGGGTGGACTTGTCTGTAAATGTGCGGCTACAAAGGCCACACATGTAGGGTTTCTCTCCTGTGTGGATACGCTGGTGCCTCTGGAGGGCATTGAGCTGGGTGAACTGCTTTTCACAGTCTTTACAGCTGTACGGACGCTCGCCTGGCAATCATTCGAGAGGGAACAAACACACACAAGTCAAATTAAAACGTCTCAAAGAACAATGACCAAAAGAACAAAGACCAAAAACAAGTATGTCCATGATCATTACTGTTACCTGTGTGTATTTTTAAATGCTGGTGAAGGGAATTCCTCTGAGCAAAGCCTCGGCCACACTGTTCACACTTGTACGGCTTGGACCCGGTGTGGATGTTTGAGTGGTGCCTTAGGTATTCTTTAGATGCGAAGCTTTTCCCACACGCCTCACACATGAAAGGCTTCTCCCCTAACAAGAGAAAACACAGGGGGAAAAAATCTTTTCATGTGTGGTCTGGTATGTGTAGATAGCCTTATGGATACAATCTTCAAGGCCTATCTTCAAAATAGGACACTCTAAGTTAAGGTAAATATTAGTTGGAGTTACATCAAAAATCTCCTGTGAAACTAAAGATGGCAATTCAGAAGTATAAAGAGTCTCATGTTATGTCCGTCTTACCTGTGTGTGATCTCTTATGATAAGCCAACATGTGCTTCTGGGTGAACCGGGCTTCACACTCGTCACATGCAAATGGCTTCTCTCCTGTGTGAGTCCTACACACAGAGAAACAGAGAGGAATAAACCTCAGCTATTTATAAATACATTATTAAGTCATTATTACTCCCTGGTTCCCACAACTGATGACCAGACAGACAGAAGGAAGGATGCTAAAGTCAAGGAATTTGTCAAAGAGAAATGAAAATTACTTGCTTAACTTACATTCTTCTTTACTGCCCCAGAATAAAAACTTGTGAACCTTTGGTTAAAATCTCACCGCCTAGCATCTACACAACTCCCACCCCAATCTGAAGTTTAAGTTATCATCTGTGAGTTCAGTACCTGCGGTGCATCTTCAGGGCAGAGTTCTGAGTAAACCTGGCTCCACAGTCCTGTGCACTCAAAAGGTTTTGTGCCTGTGTGGGTCCTCTCATGCAATAACAGAGCAGTTTTAGAGCTGAGTGCCTTTCCACAGTCAGGGCAGACGTGACGCAGATTGTTGCGTTCGTGTACCTGAGAAGCAGCAAGTGTGTGACAGAAATGATCGACTCAGAAAAAAACATGTGACTCATTATTACTTCATATTTGCTGTATATATTATGTGCATGTATTTTATTATGGAAATAACACTGTATATGACTTTTAGATACAGAAAGTGTGTGGCATTTCATTTATCCTCACCTGCCTTTGATGGCGAACAACATCCTTCTTTCGTTTAAAGGTCTTTGTGCAGGAGTTACAGGCAAAAAGCCTCTCATTACTGTGGACGTGCTTTTCATGGATCTTCAAGTTGCTGCGGTTAGCAAAGGTCTGCAGGCAGGTCTCACATCGATAGACAACATCTGCTTTCACTCCATGGTACGTACTGGCCAAGAGAGCAGTAACAGGTTACAGCAGTATCAGAAGACAAACGTTATAAAATGCATTGATGATCATCTGGCATAGCTCCTCTGTTAGAGGTGAATTTAAAGATTTACTCCAGTTCACATCATGTTACTAGGTGTACAGAATAGTTCATCACAGATATTACCACAGTTAGAAAATGACCACTTTTTGTGTATGGACACAATAGAAAAATGTAGGTGCTACCATGTACAACAATGGATTAAAAACACTAAGATCTTTTTAAAAAGAGGTTGTTCTCCCAAGCACCTAATAAAGCACTTAACGCCACTGGAAGAGTGACTAGGAGGCTCTTGAGCACTAGATGACTCACATTTACCACCATACTGTAATTGCCAGTGTGGCATTGGAACAGACTGCGCGCACTCAACACACACATTATAATATCAACAAAGAAATAATCAAGAATGTCTGAAAATTAGGTTGTATTATGTACTACCTGATGTGCTTCAAGTAGCTTCTCTCATAGTGGAAGGTTCGTTGGCACTTGTCACACTGGAACTGGGCTTTGGACGTTCTTTTTGTTGTCTCTCTGGACTGTCCCTCCTCCTCCTCCTCCTCTTCCTCCTCCCCCTCCTCCTCTTCCCCCAGAGATAACGACAAGGGGTCCTCAGGATCATTACTCTGCACATCGTCCTCACATTCCCAGTCCTCCTGCGTCGGAGCCTTGCATTCCCAACGAAGACTCGTCCCCCTTACCTGCCTGATTCCCTGGCTGAGCCTCAACCTCAGTCCTGTCCTCACACTCCTCTGTGTTTTCACTGGTTACTTGATTTTCGTTGTTAAAAGCCTCTCTATTAGTATTTAAATGCCTCTGAAGGACTTTACGGGCAGCCAGCCTCACTTTTACCTGTCTTACTTGTTTTTTTTCAACCCTCACTGGGTTCTTAGCCTTAAGTCTTTTTGAAATTACTTCTTTCTCAGGGCTCTCCTGGAGAGAGCTGCCGCTTAAGAAATAAGCTTTCCGCTGCTTCTTCCCTTTGACCCTTTTATCTTTCTTGTCACCCTGTAAGTCATCTTTATCTATAACTTGTAATGCAGGCGTCTTCTTTGTCTGTAGAATCCCAGCACTCATGGCCTCACCACAAACCTCTGACAGATCCTCACAGTCCAACAGCTGTGCCGCTGCTTTAACATCACCAATCTTATCTCTGGAAACTTCAACCTTACCAGTGTACGCAAACTCCAAAAACTTGGAGAAATTGCTGGAGTGCATATTTGAGAGTAACAATTTGTCTCGGGCTGCATCCTGAGAAAGGAGGACCTTCTTGAAGTAGCCACTGGATGCTGCAAGTACCACCTGGTGGGCCTGAAACTCCTGCAGGTCTCCCTGGTAGTCTACCTGCACTGTAACATCATTTAGGTGACCTTGCAGCCTCAGCTGATGTAAAGAGGCCAGAATGTTTTCATGGTGCGACTTAGAAGTGAGCTGGACCACTTTGGACCCCATATTTCATTTGTGCTGCCGACAAAAACAGAAGCGGGGAGTAATGATTGTAAGGTTTAAAATCTGAGTTTCATTCAGTTTGTGAACACAAATGCATATAGCTACATTACAATGATATATTTGAGTCGCCATTGTAACTGGGGCTGATTTCAGAGCAGTGAGTTGCCTTGCTCAAAGGCAAAAACAATCAGCTAATATTTAGCTACATGCTTTGCAAGTTCATTAAAACAACCTCACTAACATACGGTGCATCTGCAGTACCTCAAACCCCAGTACCTAAAGCCTAACTGCCAGGACAACAGACTAAATTTGATATTTTTGCTTTGTTTCTATAATGTCCACTGCTAGGATTAGAAACGGCTAACAGCAGAATCGCAGACACGATAGTAAGCAAGCTAGGTTAGCTAACATTAAATGTCAACACAAACCGGACGAACGTGCGTTTAACACAACTTCAGTTTACAATACACTGCACACTGTGCATGAATGAAGACGTAGCAACCGGCTAACTACACTTCAACACGAAGCAAGTTTTCTTACCGTAAGGTCGCTAAAATGGCAGCCCTTCACAATTGTTCTCCACGGCGGAGGGTATTTCCTGTAGAAGTCGCTCCCGAAAACGGCTCCTACCCTTTTACTTACCGACATCCGGTGCTGAGCTGGCTGATTTGGAATCGGTCCTTAATGTGTTGCCGTTTTTAAAGCTCGAATAGCCGGGTAAAGCTACTGTTCCTGGATCATTTCTATAAGCGCATAACGTTATCGCTTGAGAAATAGCGCCTCTGATGTGGTTTAACGTCACATTTGAGACTTTTTAGGCAGCACTTTCACGCTAATTTACCCAGCTAATACTCTGTACTATAAATAATTGATAATCATTTGTCTTATCCTTAATTATTACCGGAAACTGTTGTTCAGTATATTCTTTTATTTAACAGCCGTTCAGCAATAATGTGTTGCTCTTCTAACAATGCTGTACGAATATATTTGAAGTAAAACAGCATAATTTCTTATTGGCAGGCTGAGTGTAAGTCCCCACCCTTTGAAAAAAACAATGTACAAGGTATGTAAAGAAACTGGTGTTACCACCGGATTTTAAACAGTTATTTTGTAAAGTAATGACGTTACGGTAATCCTAAACAGCAGTAGTTTGAGTTGTGTGTTTATTTGTGCATTACTGCCTTGTGCCCGCACGGGGGCGCCATTGCACAGAGGGACATGACATGATATAAATGCTTGTTTAGACTGAAAAGCAGCTTAACCTGCATTTTAACAGCTAAATTTGCATTTTCCTCAGCACTATCAGTTTTCACACTGATTACTTTCATCCTAGCAGATAGTGTCATTGGGCAGACTTTAAAATAGCTGTTTTTATCCACTGTATATAGCAGTAATAGTCTGTTGGATTTATATGTCAGTGCTCCAAAACCAATACAAAACAGGCCAACATACTGAAAGATTTAAGCAAATTCATTTACATTCAGACCAACACAAATCATCTACAGAGCTGCAAAAAGCATGCTGTCATTCCAAAGGTGTATGGAAAGCTACTTGAGGATTCACTGGGGTGCTGATCTGCAGCTGCCAAGGGATATATATATATATATTTTTTTTTTTTCGTTCCAAAGGAAATCCATATACCTTACAGTCTTAATGAATTCTGCAAGCTAGCAATCTCCTCAGTTCCGGTGACTCATGCTGCTCTCTGGACCAAAGTTGTGCAGACTTCAGCCCTGACCTGGAACACTGTGTTCACCTTTTATTACATTACTCCTGTGCCATACACACACAATATCATATTTTATAGTGTAATCTATAGATTTTTCAATACAACATGTCCTTTCTGATTCATCTTTATATCAAAGACAATTAAACAATATTCTACATCTGCAGATGGAATAATCGGTTACTGTATGCTCATAGGAATCAGTGGTATTTGCATAGCTATTAATATGGTGTAAAATATGGCAAATAAGCCATGAGTTTAATGGAATATTGAATTACTATGTGAAAATTAATGAGACAAGTCATACAAATGAATTCTTAGTTTCTATTAGTACAACTTCTGACATGACTGACACCTGAGGAAGGAAATAATTTTTCACTTTGGGCACAGTAGTGCAAGAGCTTTTTTCAGGTAATTTGGATTTAGTCTGTATGTTATAGAAATGTCAGCTGTTCATAGGAACTGGTTTAGTAAAATGATGAAATAACACCTTCATAGCAGACAGTCATTGCAGTTATGACAGTTATGATTGACATTTTCATTTTTCTTGTGTAGCATGATGTAATATATTCAAAACATTCAGCCAGTTCAGACTTTCGGGGTAGTGTCAGTGGTAAATATTAAACGCTAGACAGTTCAGCTTTTGTGGTTTGTGATGTTTTCACAGGATGCTTTGTCTGACTTGAGCTTTCTATATGTCATCACTGGTTGACATGTGTAATCAAGGGGATGAACATATGCTGCATCACAGAAATAATAAAAGGTCAAACAGTCATTTCAGGAGCATGCCATTTTAATCTACTCTCGACAGTGATACTGGTTGACTTTTCATATTACTCCAGGGCATTTTGTGTTATTCAGAGGTGCACTGGGGAGAGAGAATGTGGATGTCATGTAACTATAGTCAAGGGTTCAGATGTTGCTAGTCCATGGCATGCTTAATAGCCAGCTGCATCCCCATGCTGTCCAGCTACAAATTAAATTCCAATGGATTCATCATCACGTTGTCAGTGAAAAGGATGAGGTGCAAATACTTGCTGAAAGGTGATGGGCTCAGCAAACAAAACATTCTGCAGACGATGGGTCGTGTTTTCTCTGGTATGGATAGACTCCTCCACAGAACCGAAAATATCAGTGCTGACGTTCTGCAGAGCACAAACAACATCACAAAATGTGCACTGTGTGAGAGAAAGAGCAACACTCAAAGCCAAGGCCGACTTGAATTTGAGGCTACAGAGCACACACACTGTAAAAAAGCAAAAAGAAAAACACAGTTGAATTCAGGAGTTTGGTGGTGATGGTTGTGACCAGACTTGGTTTGTGTGCTGGATCGTATAAACACTTTAATTTGGATGCAGTGAGGGTAAGTCAGTCAGTCAGTGTCCTTGCAAGACCTCTCCACAGCTCCTTAACAGAGCTGACTCATAGTCCCAGCAGATGAACTGAACCAGTGATGGTAAACACTAGAACATTACATGGAAGTGTGGACACTGGTGGTCCAAGAATAACCGCAGCATTCTCTTTGTGCTTGCCCATATAACCGCACAGCTGATGCCAGACCAATCAAAAATCAGTCCAGCTCAGTATTCTGTGGTGTCTTTCTCCTCCCCTCCAGTCAGTGAACTTGGTTAACAGAAAACATGTTTCATGAACTTTTTAAAAAATCCTCTTAGACTTTTATTTCAACAGGCATCAATACTTTTTTGTCAATGGCATGTTCTTGCTTTGACAGTGGGATAGTATTCTATTGATTTTGCACAGATTTGGATGCTGGTTTTAGTTGTTTTAGTAAACTGACATGAAACTCCACCCATATTTATGTAAGGCAGAAATTGGGTATGAGTCAAATATTGTACATGTTTGTGTAGTCCCGTCAAGGCCAAAGTGGCTTTGCCAGGATACACACAGCAGTCCAGACCTGTCTATGGTAGTCTCTCCCCTACACTTAAACCTAATGCCCTTCCCCTCCCCCCTTCTCTCTTCCTTTTTTACTGGCCGGATGCCACACCACATTCAGCCTATCCAGAATATCGCTGGAACCCCCAAAACCTCAAAGTAACATCAGGACATAAGAAACCAGTGATTCACAAAAATTGCAGAAGACTCTTCAGGCCATAATGTTGCAATGTGCAAAACATGATTTTTACCACAGGACACGGCCTCACACATAACCAGATATGATCATAAGCAGGAGACAAAGGTAAGAATGACTTTGGTGACATTGTATCTCGTAGCTTCATCAAGTCAAAGTTGTAATTTTTTCGAAAGGTACTTGCAAAATAAACAACAGCCCCATCAGCCCCGATTGTACTTTATGTTTAATGGCAATCATCAGATGTTAGCATGCTAACACGCAAAACTAAAATGGTGAACACAGGAAACAGTGTACCTGCTAAACATCAGCCTGTTAGCAGCGTGGCTGTGGACTGTTAGTCTTGCTTTGAGCTTCTTTCACTGCAGCATGTTGTAACCAACAACTTCACCTACATGAAATACAGTGCAAAAATAACCTGTGAATGGTATCTGTGCTCTCCCCTTCAAATAGGCTCCATTTCACCAAACAGAGATGTTTTTCTTCTTGTGCCTGCCTGGTTCGGAAAATACTTTCCTTTCATTGATGAAAAGATATACTGCATTCAGAGATGAAATTACTTTCCAAATGGCCTCTGACTCACCATCTCTATTCCCAGTGCTCTCTCGCACTCACCCTCCCTCCCTCACCCCCCTCACCACCTTCACTCGTCCTTGTGAATGTTCTATCTATTGTAACTGTATACAGCACTTAGCACTTCAGACGGCAGACAAACCAGCTCAAGGACAACCACCCACTCTTGCGATGCTCATAAATAGACTATTTGTCCGGGCTTACCAATCACCTTACCCACCAAGCCTGTGTGGGTGCTTATGGACATTGAGTAGCTTGCACCAAAATAGATCTCTGCTGCTGTGTGAGGGTGGATTCAGGCCTCTAGCCTGCAGTGAGAGAGACCAGTTTGCACAGAGAAAAAATGATTGTTGTGCCTTTGAAAATGAACAATAATGACTCACGAAGTCTATCCCTTTATAATGTGTGATTTTATCACCCGTTTGCAATCTGTAGCACACTAAAACAGGTGGTGTCACCTCCGCAGAGCTTCCCAGAATGCAACACTCTCCCCGACTGCGTGGGACATGACCATCAGCACATTCCTGGAGAGCTGGATCCCCAGAAGCAACAATTCCTCCTTCCTCTCTTCCCTCCCTTCCTTCCTGCCGCCCTCATGTCCTCTCCTTTGCTTCCGTGGATTGCATCACTTGTCTGCCTCCTGGCCTCCTCTGCTCGGACCCTTTAATCACATATGGCACACACACACACATACACACACACACACACACACACACACACACACACAGAAGTAAATGTGTGCATACCACAGACACACACGAATGCAGACACACACACACTCACTGTGGGCAGAAGGCACCCTCGTCAGTCCTCATACTGGTTTTGTGGCTTCAGTTGGAATTTTATGGTTGGTTTGAGCAGAGGATTCTGGAGGATTTCCAGCTGCCCTCCAAAGACTCCGCTCCTCTCTTTCTTTCCATCCATCCTCTTTGTTCTTTCCCTTCTGCTTTCCTCTCTTTTCTCCCCCCCCCCCTTCTTCCCCTCCCTCCCCTCCCTCCCCTCCACTCCACTCTGCCCGCTCGCCCTCAAGGTCAGAAATATCCTGTGGTTTAGGTTTGATCCCCTTGGATATGCCCTCGCTCTCTCCGTCTCTCCCTTCCTCTCTGTCTCGCTTTTGCTCGCTCGGGCGCACACACACACACTTACTGTAAGCACACTGCACTACCCTAAGCATTCCCATACAGGAAACACATGCTGGGATCAGCATAGGCGGGTCTGTGTGCCTTGCAATTGGACACACACACACACTCCCTCCCACCAGGGGTCAACAGGCTATCTGGACATGTAACATTTGGGAAAGAAACAAGCTTATCATAGTGCTGAAGTTGTCATCACTAAAGACCTTAAATTCAATGGCTCACAGACTGTAAATAAAAGAGACTGATACTTAACTTTTCCCATGGAGTCACAGTCAGTGGACTGCACTGGCACAGGCCAGGTTAACCCTGTTCCTCTGGGTTCACCTATTCTCTGAGTTGTGTAACATGGCAGAGATCCAGCACTTGTGTAATATCAGGGGCCTTGGCTAGCTGAAAGAACGCCAGTTCAACCAGTCATCCTTTCACATTCGTGGGTTAATGGAGGAAAACAAAGTCTTGCCCAATTAAAGCCTTGATCCTTAGTCTCTGTAGAGTGAACATCAGTCAGAGTAATACAGATGTTGAGTTTTATACTGGAACATATTAACTTATCTACATGGAAATTAGTTTGCCATGAGTAGTTTTCTTCCTTTTCTTTCTTTCTTTTTTTTTTTTTTTTTAAGTTTTTGGGAGTTTTCTTAACTTAATCTTTACATCACTATCCCCTACTGTAAAAGTGTCCTGGTGGGTTTCTGTTCACATTCAGTGTTTCTCACCAAAATGTCTGTACCCTTATGACCCTAACAAACTGCGTGGAATCCATTTGCAAAAGCATTAGCATCCATGTGAACTTGCTAGCAGCCTTCTTCTTTCCTGCCTTTCCTATATTTTGGCATATTATCACTATCTGTGGATCAGTGGAATAGTGTGACAGAACAAGAATTTATACTGCATCACCTGCATGCTTGTGAGAACACATAATGCAGGGGTCGACTCATAAAAACATCGCCCTGCAGTGCTCCTAGTGGTCAGAAACTCCCTAGGGTGCCTTTAATGACCTTGTGATCCTCACAGTCTCTTAGGTGGTTAATGGCTAAAATCTGCAAAAAACATTATTACAACCATTTCACATCACAATTTTTACTCACTTATCACTTAAATAACACTGACAGAAAGAGCTATTTAAATTTGTTTTTTACAGAAGAAATAAGTGTTTTGTGGGTATTTTGTAGCAATTTTTTCCTTGTAATCACATGGGACTTCCCTAATTTCTGTTACACACAAACCCGGCCAGACTGCCCAGTGTGCACCCAGGAAGTCCTGCTGCTATATCTGGCCTCAAGCTGAGTCAATCACATACGGGGACAGGAGGTTTGACAGGGATTGCCATAGCGCTGTTTCCAATTGACGCTTTAACAGAGAAGAAGAAAGTCTCTCTCAGTAAAATAAACCACAAATAGTTCTCGAGAAACACTGCACCCTGCCGCTCGGTTTCAGCTTGTTGACACAACGGCTCAAGACAGATTGTTTTTCAAATACGCAACCGGTTGTCAAATATACAGTGTCAAATTAACTTATGAGTTGCCTCCCAAACGTCTGTGTTTTTCATACTGCATTTTGTTCATTTTCTTTGGGTAGTCTCCCAGAAGTGGAGGAGACCACAGACATGAAAATACCTATGTGAAATGAAGCCCAACCATACTGCCAGCTGGCTCAATGCACATAATATATCCTGCCTGTAGACATACAGTAAGATAGCAAGAATGTTTTTAATTATTCTCATCATGGTGTGTTAATTCTTCACAGTTTATTGTTTCAAATATACTGTGCATTGTTTGACATCTCCAGCCACAAGATACTTGCTTTAGAAAAGGGTAAAATACAATCTCATACTGGGTGAGAAAATGAAGTATTTTCTGTACATTTTCTATCTATCCAAGCCTTTAAGTCAGATCTTCGACGCTGACCTACTCCCTTTTTACTCTTAGTGGATAAACGCAAAATCCTGATAATCCCAAGAAACACAGCTTTGCTTTATGAGCCACCATTTTCTTTTTGTATGAGCTCTGCTCTCCCCCAATGTCCTTTTGAAAATGTCCAAAAATGGAGAGGAGAGAGGGAAAAAGAGCATGGTGGTGGGGGGTTGGGGGGATGGATCTGACAGGCTGTTCCAGCGATGAGACCCATGACTGACACATTTACTGTGGAACAAGACAAGTATGTGAATGTGTGAGAGAGATAGACATAGGGAGTAAGAGGATGAGATAGAAATAAGTCCTTTCTTTTTCTCTCTCTCTTTCTCTCAATTCTCTCTCTCACACACACACAAAGTGAAATGTTAACAGATAGTGTCTCTTTCTGTCAGCTGAGTGAACTCATGGGACCGAAGCTCCAGTTCACTAATTTCATTCCATCCTGGCTGGGTAGGAATTTTGCAAGGGCTCAGGCATCTCAGCAGGCCTGCAATCTCTATGCTCGAACTGTAAGCCTCGCTACAGACACTGATGTGTCACTTTTTCCATAATGAGCTCTCATTTGATCTGCTGCCATCGAAATGGGCTTCAGTCTGAGACAACTGTCACTGTTTATCCATATTATGAAGATAACAGGGCCATCTTCTGTGGTTTGGCGGTGTCAGATGAGTGGAGTGTGGAGGAGACTGTCAGAGGAGACGAGAGTGATTCATTGTGTTGCTCTGTAATTGAATGATCCAGCATTCATCGTGGGCATGATGGTGAGATCATCCCCCACCATTAGACCTGGAGCTGGGCTTCGGGACAGTAGTGTTGTGCACAGACATTTAAAGACTATATCAGTGGTTTTGCACGTCTCCATGTCTCAGAATATTAACTACAGTTTGCAAATTCTTCACTTTACTGCTGACCAGTTTCCAAAGAAGACCTTAAGTGTGAGATTTATCTTCTCCTGCACTGGTTTCCATTTATTTCACTACAGTGTGAAAGTCATTTAGCAGAAGCTTGAAACTTCATTGAAACAGGTAATCAATCACAGTTAACATTTTCCTGTTTTTTTTTTTTTTTTTTTTGTCAAGCTTTTCAGGAGCCAGCTCAAGTTGTGGATGCACCAACATCTCCACATTTCGCACATGCATTACTAACACAAAAATAAAGTAGCTGAGTACAAATTAGAAGCTGCTTTCAACAAATTAAAATAATGTAAACCTGCAATGTAGTTAAAGGGGTAACCCAGCAACTTCCATAGAGTTGGGGTACATGTGAGAGGCAAATTAAGAGAAGAACAATCAAAACTGGTGAAATTTGGGTCAAGTTCCAAATATGCTAGATACTACAATTCCCATAATGCAATATCATATCAATATAATATCAATATCATCTTTTCTTAGACCTTTTCTGCATGGTCAATATTGAACATCTTTCGACTCCATGCCTCCAGTCTGAAAATTTGTTGTCTCAAGCCCAATTCAAACTACCACTGAAATCACCCGATAACGTTCTTTCTTTCTTTCTTTTTCTTTCTTTCTTTCTTTCTTTCTTTCTTTCTTTCAGCAAACTCAATCTTAATTCAAATTACAATGTAATCAAAAAATTAAACAGTGTAACTGCAGCATTTGCTTTAATGATGAATAAACCCACATTGCACATTACTGATATAAACAAACTCTCAACAGCGCCAGCAATCATTAATTAACTTAGATTTATTTGTTGCCTTGGGTTAGTCTCTGTGTCTAAAGAGCTGTCAGTCATTTTAAATAAGTGATAGCAGATTGCAATTAGAATTTGCATGTAGAACTTCAGAGGCGGGGGGCATGTTTGTTATTTTATTATATCTTTAGGTATCCTAGTGGATGGTGCTGGTAAAAAAAAAAAAAAAAAAAAAAATTTAATGCGTAAAGGACACCTTGGAAAGGCTCTTTGTGAGAGATACAAGATAACAGAGAGTGTTTGCCCTCCTTTTAGAAGCCATCTGTGGAGTGTACAGTACAGTTCAGTACAGACTGTCCCTAACGTTAATGCAGACACTGGTACGCTCAGAGCTTTGTAGATTAACTGCTAACACTAAGATAATATCTATGCTTTACTGCTACAGATATTTTTATGCATTATGTGAGATTTACCTCTCCTTTGACAGAGTGACATTTGTACATGTGTGTAATAGTACAGGTAGTGTCGGGGTCACCTTGACTTTGCCACTGCAGATCAGTGAGTTAGAGAAGGTAATCGTTCTCACATTTGTCTTGTGACTCTCACATCAGAGCACAGAGAAGCAATTTACCTTCTCAGCACTGCACAAAGTAAATACACAAACTGCAGTCATAACCTCCCTCCCTCCCTCCACCACCAACCCACCCCCCACCCCCCCCTTCGCCTTGCTCTGTGTGCACGAGTGATAAAAGGCACGAGGACGGGAGAAAGACTACTAGGTACACAGGTAGATGGACAAAATGATCCAGTTTGCCTCATTAGAGAAAAACGTTATGTTCCCGCTGATCCTGGCAGAGCTGGGTTGTCATGGAAACCAAGGAACATTGTCGCAGACTGCTTCCGTGGGGTTCTTGTCTGTCTGTCTCTCCACATTTGTTCTTCATCAGGGACACTCAGATCACTGATATTCTACACCACGAGGCTATGAGTCATACACATCTTTTTTTTTTTTTTTTTTTTTTTGCATCTGGAACAAAAAGGGTTGGGAACAAAGTAATGCACATGTACACATACACTGGACTGGATAGGCCAGGCACACATACACACAACATGATACAGATGTACAAACGTGTGCACATATGCGTGTTCTCCAAATAACCTGTACGCATATGCAAACATTCACAAGTGATACCTGTGCTTTCAAATCAGTTACAGAGCATAGGTGGCAAGGCTTAAGATATGAAGCTTTTGCTCTTATGCCTTTGTCAGCACATGACAGATGTGCACCACACCATGCAGTGGTTATCTTCATGTCTCTCCGCCTTTGTGATCTGGGCTGTTTCCCCTCATTATATATCAGGTAGATTATGTGCTTTAATCGCCCTTTAGTCTCACAGATCGGCTGATGTGCTCAGTGTGTTTCCTGCTTATCTAGGCCACCAGATGTCAAAATCTGGGGCCTTATGGAAAACCAGAGCAGCATTCTCAGCACCAGGCAGGGAGAGGAGATGACTGATGTGGAGGAGAGTGCCAAACATCGTAAGGAGGAAACGGTCTGTGGAGGGGGGTTGTGAGAGGGCCGAGATGCATGTGTTTGCCAAAGATGTTTCAGGTACACCAGGTGATTTTCATTTGAGTTGAAGATAGGGAGCACAGTGTGCTAAGGCCAGCACAGGACACACACACACACACACACACACACACACACACACACACACACACCCGCAAACACACCCTGAGGTGCAAGTTAGAACAAAGTGATGAGTGACCCACTGTCTTATCGTTCTCTTGCCACTGCCTACAGCTGTTTCATCAAAGCCTCTCTTCTGGCACCTCTTCATGTGATGCACGCACTCACACATTTACACACATATGCTTGTGCAAGCACACAAGTGTGTCTTGGCCATCTATCTCTCATGCCAGCTTGATCTGGCTGCTTATCTCTTCAATCTCTCCCTAACTTTGATGGACACTCTCTCTCTCTCTCTTTAAACTTGCATTAACTACATATGGCTTAACTACATTTTACATTCCACATATGGAAGGAGGATAAAAAACACGTTCAAGACATTTGATGTGGATTCTATGTCAAAGAAAAAATCTTTAATCATTACAATCCCACTACTGCACCATCCTCCCTTGGTTACTCCTCCTCCTCACTTAGAGATCATGCACTTTCCATGTTAATTACTCTCAAAGAATCCATATACAATGGCCCATGTTTTAATCATTAAGCATTTATATCCAAGTGGAATATTACTATAGAATTAAAT
Source organism: Lates calcarifer (assembly GCF_001640805.2). Lineage (NCBI taxonomy): Eukaryota > Metazoa > Chordata > Actinopteri > Centropomidae > Lates > Lates calcarifer. The sequence continues at coordinate 16,186,237 of NC_066839.1, forward strand.
TAATTGTAAAACTCTAGAATGTAGTAATTTGTGTAAATGTGACCATTGTTAGTAGCCTCAGTTTCTCAAAATTAAGACCATATTCCCACTGAGTCCTGGTTTTTGTCACAAAGGGAATGCTGGTCTTCTTTTGCTGAGCTTAGCTTCATGGTTGCATGGTGGAGGATAAACATGTTAGCTTGGATTTCTCAAGCTGCCTTTTATTTGGTCCACTATCTGCCATGTGAAGAAATTTCTCAAGCTTTAGCTGTGTTTGTCCAGGAAGAACAGCAACCCACAGTAAAAATATACAGCAGATTAATTTCAAAATTTTATCCAGTTCTACTTAGAAATTGTTTTCATTCATCAAGGTAAATAATCTGTTCTCTTAAGGAAGAATTGTCAAGTTCAGCACCACCTGTCCCCTCTATGTGTCTAATTTCAGCATGTATCTGTCATTTTGACCTTGAAAATTCTGAGGCGTTGTTCATCACTATGTTACAATACTATGTGTTTTCCATTAATCTGCGAGCTAACATATCTTTGAAATTGTTTAAATCACAGTGATAAAACAAAACAAATAACAAACAACAACAACAACAACAACAACAACAATAATAATAATAATAATAACAGACTTTGGAATAAAAATGGTTCATGTCCTTGACCTAACTGAGAAATGCTGGACGCATAGAGTTTTGCTATCCTGCAACTGTCTCTTTCCAAAACCATCTGTATCCATCTTCCAATGCATTAAATTAACTAATGAGGTGTGAAACTGGCTGTTAAAGTCACTGATTGCAAAGTGTGGGGCTGCTTCCATAACAGAACAGCATGTAAGATGTAAAGGCAGCTATTTTGCAGCCAAATGCAAATCAAACATCAGTTAACAAGAAAGTCAGAGTCTTGTATAAATCTCACCGGAGCCTTGAGCTCAGCGGTGCATAGCTGATGAGTTTCCTGCCTAACTGCTTCCAACCAGCCAGCCAGCCGCTCCCTGGCAAACCATCCTGTGTATGACTCATCGCATGGAGCATGTGATCCTTCTCTTAATGCACACACACACACACACACACACATACAGTCACATTTATCTGCCAGGGGCTTCCCTCCCCAACAGTGCATTACATCCATTAAAAAATCCCTGACAAGCATACAGAAAAGGGAAGCCCTTTGTGTTTAAGTTTGCGAGTGTGCATGTGTGCACATTTCTTTGTGCGGCTATGTTTGAGTGTGTTTCTATTAGTGACATGTGTGAGTGGATGTGTGAATGGGAGTGTGTTGATTTTCCTACAGGGCGACCGTTTGATGAGGGATGAGTCATCCGGATGGAGACCCCGAGGAAGACTGGCAAGTTGGTGATTCACCCTGCAAAAAAAAAAAAAAGAAAGAAAGAAAAAAAAAGAAAGGGGAAAAAAGTGTTTGTGTGTGTGTGTGTGTTTGATTCGGGTAGCTATATTATTGAATATGTGTGTGTGTGTGTGTGTGTGTGTGTGTATATATACATATATATATATATACACACACACACACACACATATTCAATAATTCATTATGTGTGCATGCACAAACATTAATTAGGGTGTACACAAACATATGCTATCATTAGCATGCACGACTGTGTGTACATGTATATATATATGTATATATGTGTGTGTGTGTGTGTCCTATGGGTAGACATCTTGCTTTGGGCTGTTTTTGTTTATCTTCCTGCGGAGTGGGGAGAGTCGGTATACACATAATCAGAGAAACGCCACAGGGAATTGTTGACTCCATTAATCCAGTACGCAGGAGAGCGTTCCTCATTCCACACCACGCACCCCCGAACTCACACTTATCAGATTGCTGAAACAATATAAATGGCATAATGCAACATGGTTGCAAGCATCTGCAGTTATGCACAGATGTGATTGAAGTGAGCTCATTATTTTCTTGTCAGATATGTCCATACTGTCAAAGAAGAAAAGAAATCTACATATTTTTCTGTTATTACAAAGGTCTTTTGTGTCTGATGACTTTCTGGTGACATAATTAGATTTTTTTTTTGAATGATTCATTTTGATCATTGCAACTTTCACAAAACTGCTTCTAAATGAAGAAGCAGGTTCTCAATAAACTTAGAGATTCTACTGATAAATTATAAAGCATCAAGACAAATGGCAACAACTTCACGCTTTGATTACACAAGCACCATTCACTAAGAATCATTTAAGGTCAATAAAAGCCTTCACTACAGTGTGTTATGGATATGCTGTGTACATCATGACATTCGCAAGACGAGTTCAGAGAGCCCATAATGAGCGATCGTCAAATGAATGCGGCTGTGGTTAAAGCAGTCAGAGTCTATCTCTTTACATTAAGATGATTGATCAGCAAGGCGGGATGCTTGGCTGATGATGAGGCAGTTATCTAGAAGAGACAACAGCAAGATCATTAATCTTCCCCTGTGATGAGGAGGCAGGGGGGTGTGTGTGTGTCAGGATGCCCACGTGTGGCTTTTTGATAGGTGAAAGCAGCACTTGTTTGTTCACAGTAGCACTGATGAGGGTTTAACAAAAAAAAAGGGAACACTCTGTCTCTCTAGCTCTCTCACATACGCGCACACATGCACACGCACACACTCTAATTTGCTCTCCCAAGGGTCACCTTGAGCTGCACAAATTGGCTTTGGTTGGTTGAGGTCTCAGCGGTTGCAAATTAGTCAGGCGCTGCATCTCTTTGAAAGTCTGAACTCGACTCACTCTCCCAACTGTCTTTCCAAACATCATGCTTTCAGTCTTTTGTTCTCTTTCTTCAGCCCCTCCTCCCTTTTTCTGTTTTCGCTGCACTCTCCCTTGTTTTCTCTCTTTCTTACCAATTCCCCTTTGCTTGCCCATCCCATTTATCAAAACTGTATCTCTTTCTCATTCTCACTTCATCCTTGTCTCCTTTCCCCCTTCACTCACTCGCTTACTCACTCCTCTCTTCCTCTTGCACTGCTGATGAATGGAGTGGAAAGTTCTCCCGCAGTATCACCAAACGCAGCTGCTGTGGCATTTCTTTACTCATTCATTCAGAAGGCTGTTAAATACAGTTCCGCTTTCCAACTGTTATTCTCCCTCTGCTGTTTATGTGAATGCATTACTTCAGCTTTACTTATCGTCGCGGTGAATGAGCTTGTTTGGCTCGGCTGACATGCAGGAACTTGGGAAAGTGCTTTCATTTAGGAAGAATGATACTGCTGTGTCACCAAAGTAGCTGAGACTATTAATTTCCCGCAAGCTACACTGTCAGTGGAAACAAGCTCTCGTTTTGGAACTGACATCAGCATGTATCCATATTCAAAATGGAGAATCAGAAAGTGTGTTAACAATCAGGTGTGTCAATAAAAAGTTCATCAATAAAATGCTACTCTATGAATGACAACGAGTATTAATTATACATTGAGAAATTAGCATGTAAACAGTTTGTGGATGTTGGATTTGGCATTTTGATTAACACCTAATGTTTACATCCTGGTCTTGTCAGTGCAGTAATTTTGCATTCTGCATGAGATCTGGACATGGTGCGTTTTATTGATTGTCTTTCCACAGTACTCTAAGACCTTCTCCTTTGCTCTCTGTATTTGCAGATTTGAGTTATCAACTGCTTATTTTTGATCAGCATAATTACATTTTTTTTACACGATTTCTTGTGTCACTTCTAATGAATCACTTCATACACCCCAGAATCTACATTTAAATATGTGGTGCTGCTTTACATGAATTTACAATAACCAATAATCTGTCAGTGATGATGCTTAAAATTTAGCTAGCAAACAAGCAGAGAAGATAGTTCTTCTTTAAAAGTTAGCTAAAAGTGGGCTAAATGATAAATGGTTAACTGAGCAAACAGTTGAAATTCTCTGCTGACGGTAAAGAATTTACATTTGTCTGACACTTATAGCTCAATGCAAAAAACAGGTGTAAATGTTTCGTTAGCTAAAAGTAATAAGTAGGCTAAGCAGTGGAAATACCTAGCTAAAAGTTGAAATAGCTAAAAGGAGTAAAGAGTTGAAATAGTTATCTAAAGGGAGTAAACAGTTCATATAGTAAACTAAAAGGATTAAACAGCTGAGATTTTGTTTTAAATTTAAATTGTTAGCTTGAAATAGATAAAGCTGAAGCATCAAATTCTGTCACTCAAAGTCGTAGTAGTATTGTTAATACAAACTTGTCCTTACTGACCTCATCACAAATCCATTTTCATGCATAGTAATTAAGAGTGTTAAATAACATACAGATCATAATCCATGAATAATATGCCCTATGTAGAACATAACAGGTGGTTTTGAGGGGTACTTGAGCTCATCTGACAGGGCTCTGGGGGTATAAAACATTGGGAATCACTGCAAATACAATACAGTATTTTCTCCTTTTTATATCTCTACGCATACAGTATGTCACTTTCTGAACACACTAGATAGCAAGAGCAACAGACTGAAGCAGTGGTTTCTTTGATCAGAACCAAGTGAGTCCTCATCTTTTGTCTTGCCACTGGCTGCGTTGGCATGGAAACCCTGGTAGAGTGGGGAACACTGTGGTCGATCAGCAAATGGGTCACATGGAGAGGAAAACAAGCACAAGCCCACACACACACACACACACACACTTAAAACGTATGTGGCAACCCCCTTAGCATCAAGTGCAATGTTACAAAGTAAAGAAACCCCTGACCTATTTCACCATCAGGCAAAAGAATGAGCTCCTTTCTTTTGCACAACATGCTTATGTTGCAACATGCTATACAGTTAAAGTATAAGCCATTAACCATACGTTTCACTTTGTTAGTGCGAGACTCTTTGGACCACTGCAGAGGACTGTTTATTTCACTTTCCTTTTAAACATTCCTTTTAAGTCATTTATTATTGATATCGGAGATGAATACTGGTTTGGATGATGGAAAAGTCATTTGGAAGGCAGATGCAGAGGAAAGTGTCTGGAGGAGCATTTGTAAAATAAACATTTGCCTCTCTGAGGCAGCCTCAGCTTCCTGCTGGTGATGCTGAGGCAGAAGGCAGGAAGAGGGATAGGGAGGCACCGGCGATTGCCTCCTGCTCAAGGAGAGCCCTGCACGGTGACTCATTACTGGTTACAGGGAATACTCACTGCAGGCAAAAGCACAGGAAGTAAGGAGAGGGGAGAAAGGGGTAGGATATTAGCAAGAAAAGAGAAGAGAGGAGAAAATGAAAAGAGGTCATGTCAGATCATTCGCTGACATTCATTCAGATCTCTGACTAGATGCCCTCCTGACCACTTCATAGCCTGAGACAGTGTGTACTTGGCTCCAGAATACTTGTGTTTATGGTCCACAAACCAGTCAAAAGATTTAGTGTTACAGGAGTTATGTGTGTCTTGGTCCACTGCCACATCTTGGTGACCTTGTAAAAGTATCTGCAGGGCAACGTGATGCAATAAAAGATCAGGTTTACTGCAGCAAAATCTGTGGAGGCAAACAAAAAGTTTGCAACTAAAATAACTTCTCTCTGTCTGACAACCTTTTGCAATTAGTAGTAAATAGTGATACAAGTGATGTAAAGAGATATAAAGAATGCACACACACATACACACATACACAGGCAGACACTCCCACATTTCAGTGTGTCTGGCTGGCTCTCCTACTTGGTTTAGGGCTGGCATTCAGTTACATCATTCTTCAGAGAACGGAAGCTCAGATTACAGGAAAGGCAAACACAGGCCTCTGGGGTCTGTGAGTGTGTGTGTGTGTGTGTGTGTGCGTGCGTGTGCTATTGCTCTCCTTGTATGCTCTTCTTATATAACCAATCAGAATGCCCGACACGTTTCTCTCTATGGATGCAGTTTCGTTTGGGTTCAGATTTCATCATTCAGTTTGACACACAGTTTCGGGGCTGTTTGTATAGTTAAATTTTGGGTGATGTGTTTGTCCCTGAGCAAAACACTTGTATGCATTTTGCTAAGATACTCTATGGTATTGTGTTAGAGTATGCTTAATTAATTGATTAAAATATCTAAAACAGCCTTGGTATTCCATTGAAAATATATTTTGGTAAATGTACTTAAATATAATAACTCCAAATTTATTACAAATTCACCTATTGCAGCACCATTATGGGGGTAATACTAGAGTTAAATGAGCCAACAGTTCATGCATTTTGGGGCACTATATTTCTTGACTGAAGATGTCATTTGAGGCCTTTGCATTTTATCTCACAAGTGGAGTCTTCACTCTATTTACTGCAGAAATCCTCTGCATAATCTTTGCTGCAAGGCAACATATTAATGCTGGATTTCTCCTTCAGTAGGTAGATAATATTTCCAGGCATTAGAGCAGTTAACCATGCAAAGGGCTGCATAATTACCATGGAGACGTTACAGTAGCTGAGAGCATAATCACGAGGCAGGTTGAACAGGAGATAAAATAGAAGTCGGGACACAGTGCTCCACAGTTCACCAAGCATCTCCTCCCTTGCCTCTGCCACTGAGTGCGTGAGTTAAATTAGTGCTGTATAATTAACAAGACCAAATGGGCTCGCAGATGTTCCAAAGTCAATTGAACATCAATAACTCCAGCTGAGGCCGGTGGCCGTCTCTCACTTTATCTCTCAAAGTCTGCCATCCCTTCTGCCCATCTCTCTCTGTCTTTCTCTTTGTCTCTAAGTCAAACTGTGTCCCTCCATCCCTCCTCTCCATCCCCCTCCTCTTCAAACTGTGGAACTGAGATGGATTTCACAGTCTGTTTGAAGCTGCTTTTCAGCCATGTGGATGGAAGGGTACAGTGCATTTTTGTGTGCTGCTGATGATGTGGCCATTTCTCCCGCAGCATCTTTAGAGCTGGCGGGCTGTCACATATGTCTGCCACTCTCTGCCACTCACAGCTTTCATGCTCTAATCACAGTTATTTGAGCCAGCCCTATTGATTATGTGTGTTAGAGTACTGCGGCATATGGGGAGAGTGCCACCCCTGCACCATTCACAAAACTAACATAACACTTTTAGTCTCACACTTCTAATATAATAATATGTGTGAGTAATATTAGTAGTAATATTATCTCAGACACTTTCACACAGAATCAAGCTTCACCAACTGCCAAAAACAAAGTCTGAGTCCAGCTAATGGAAATCTGCTGCGGGTTATAGAGCAGCCTACTCATCCAGTGTATCAAAAAACCCAGCCACCCAGATAGTTCTGCTTTTATTTGTTCAAGTTTTGAGATATCTGTCTGGCTATTCATTCCCTTGTATACATGGTTGTAACAATATGCAGGTTTATAATAATCTACATCTAATGTAGGTGTGGCTTGAGTCCTTAGCCATTCATTTCTCTATTGAAAGATAATAATGATGTAATTGGAACTACTTTCCACAGAAGAAATAGTTCCTATGAAAACTGATCACAGCATGTGTGGGGAACTATGCAAGTAATAGGAGTAATAGGAATAACCATCTTTGATAAAATATTCTGTACTCAAGCTTCACTTAGTTCTTGCTCATGGGGGAATGTTAAGTCCCTGTAAATAATATAATAAAGAATACAGTTTAGACCTGCTCTACATGAAAAGTGAGAAAAATTGGTACTATATAGATAAGATTGACTTAACTTGACCTGACTTGACTTACTAAGCTTTTGGCAAAATCTCACAGTACAGTAAATATGAGGCTACAACCAGCAGCTTGAAATGAAGCATAAAGACACAGGATAGCTAGTTTTGCTCTGTCCAGAGTTAAGAAATTTTACCTTGCAGCTTACTAATTAAGACTTTTCATCTCATTTTTAAAATCTGTACAAAAAAACCCAAAGTGCAAAAACAAGAATTTGCATTTTTATAGGGTTATGTGCAGAACTATTTCTTGAGCTTTATATGTGCTGGTAGGTGGATTTTATTACCTTTGGAGAGAGAGCAGAGAGGGATTGAGAGGTTTGTGGTAAGTGCTGGCTCTTTGTGCCAAGACTTGTGTTTTGCCACATAAGGGAGTCCCACTGGGATGCTTCTGGTGGCTCTTGTTGAGTTAGTAGGGTCTATTTTGGTCTCATGATGGGAAGAGACTCTCATCATTCTCTTCTTGTACCTGCAGAAAATATTTCTTGAGTTTATAAGGTCAAGAACGAGTCCCCATGCTAAACAGGGGAAATGTTTCTGAAAATATACAGTGTTAATGACGCTCTCAAATGGCATTTTAAATGCTGGGAGCTTATGGTATTTCAAATGTAACACGTAACACTCCAAAATGAGACACTGTCCCAATAAAAGTCTGCACATCCACACAGTGATATGCTGACTCGATTTTGCCCAAACTAGGCCAACATCCCACATGACTTCAAAGGCTGTGAGACAAAAACACACACACACACACACACACATTGTAGTTTTTCTCAGCAAGGATTCACAGAGCATTACAATCTTTTTAAAATTTGGCTAGAACAGCAAGTTCTGCTGTTAATTAGTTCAAGAAATAGTGCACTTCTGCCCCAAGGCTTTATTAGCACAGAATCAGATTGAGCTATGATTAATCTGTGCTGTGGTAAAATGGAAGTAAAAGGGCACAGTATACAGCACACGCTTAACTGTGCTATAAGACACAAGCTCACTCAAGTCTGAAGGCTAATTCACAGGAGGGCAGGACGGAAACTCCCCCTTAGTGAGTGCAGATTGAATTCACCCCTGCCTGGAGAAGAATATGCCTCTACCTCTCCTTTCTTTCGCTCTCTGGAGCCTCCTTCACTTACTTTCTATAATGCAATTCAGCAAGGTGACAATAATGTGGCCCATATGCAAAACCTGCTGGCCATATGCAAAACACAGTCACTCAGCTCAGGGGGAAGACAAAGCTGATAAGATGGCAGTGATGAAGGAGAGCACGCTGACGGCTAGAGGTTGATACTGAGGATTCTAATTTCAATTTCGTAACTCTTTCATAAATCATGCACAGAGATAGTTATCTGTAAGTCAGCTACTGCGGATGTTGTCCGTCCTTGCCCTTTTTTCCTGGAGATGACCAGCTGCACAAATATTGTGCCAACTGATGTCTTTTATTCTTGTCTCCCTATTATGTTCTTTTTAATTGTTGTACTCCCGTCCTGACTCTATTGCTCTCTCTGTGTATTTCAGTCTCTCACTGTGGCAGCAGCATGACTCATGCACACTGATAGGCTGCCTGACTATTCCGTGCCACTCTGTTCCCGCTTTTCCACGAAACATCAAGTATCATGAATTTTTCCCCCGCCCCGACGCAGGCTCAGAGCGAGGGGAGATGATAAAAGTGGAGAGTAATAGAGGGGAGGTGGGGGTAGATTGACAGAGCCATAGACACACTGAGGAAGACAGAGATAAACTTTTGACTTTTAGCTCTTGAATGAATAATCTGCCACGAGAGAGAGGCTGACAGAATAAGAGAATGTGGGTGGAAAAAAAAAAGCCCTTTCTCCTCTAGGAGTGCTGTGATGTGGTGTGTGAGCTGAGGTGAGTCGATGGCAGAGAACAGCTCTCTTAGCAACCAGGAGATGGTGTTCAGCCAGGCAACAAAGTATTGTCAAGGTAATGTTGGTAAACGAATAACCCACGGATGATCTTGGCGGTTTTGGAACACCTGGCCCGTGATAACGTGACACAAAACACTTCATGCTCGTACAGATCCACAACAGAAACAAATTTGGAGGAACTACTTTTAAAGGAGTTTTACACAATACAATTCAATTCAATTCAATTAATTTTTTTTATATAGCGCCATATCACAACAACAGTCATCTCAAGGCACTTTTCATATAGAGCAGTCTAGACCGTACTCTTTAAATAGTATTACAGAGAGAGACCAACAAATCCACCATGACAAGCACTAGCGACAGTGCAAGGAAAACTTTTAAGAGCAGAAACTCGAGCAGAACCGGACTCAGGGTGGGCGGCCATCTGCCTCGACCGGTTGGGTTAAGAAGGAGAGGGGGGGTAGAGAATAGCGAAAGAAGAACATAGCATAACACAGGTTCCATATCAAATGTAAGGTGAGACCAGTAATACAGCAGTAGTAATGATAGTAGTGATAATTAAAGTATTAACTGCTAACACAGCAATACAACTAATAGCAGTGTAAGTAATTTGTAATTCTAGCAGCAGGTGTTGAGTGGAGTTGTAGGAGCAGCAGGAGACAAACAGTAAAATTATGGGCCAGAAAACAAATGGGTTAAAGATGCTATAAAGCTTTGTGGAGCTGAGGAGAACTGCTGAGTTGGGTCAAAATTCTCTGGGTTTATCACCACGAGCGACCGCTGTCACATACAAATAGTCATGATCCATTGTAAATATAAAAATATTGATCATAGCAACCATAAAGATTTGTATATATTTTAAAGAAATTATAATCAATCAAATTGGGATTTTTTATCCAATAAATAGAATTTGCAGTAGTTATCAATTACAAATAATGATAAGCAGTAAGAAAATCCAAAAAGCAGTGTATGCAGTATACAGCAAAACTGAGCACACCCCTGGGTCACTATCATTAAAATGTTAAGTAATTGCAAATTCTGTCCAGTTAACACAATTTTATTTGTTTTTGGCCAAAGCCCAAGAAGAATGAAGCTACTTAATTGGAAAATCAGAAATGTTTAACTAATTACAATACGTCTCAGGGACATACTGCACTTGGCCAGGTCATAGTTTTCACTTTTTGTTTCTTAAACTTTTTTGTTATTTTCTCAATGTGTTTGGGATCATTGTCATGCTGCTCCCATCGAGCTCCTTGACACTGAGAATCATCTTTTCATTTAATATTTGGACATACAAACTTGCTCTACACCTTTTGAGAGTGTGCTGATATGCAGCCCTGTATCAGTGCACCCCCACCTCCATATTTCACACTCAGCACTGTGCAGTCACTGTGGAAGTCCTGGTCAGGACTACATCAACCATGGTGGACCCCATCTGATCCAAACAAATGTATTTTGTTGTTTGTGCATTGTGCGTGGTGTCATTCTTCAAGGACAGGCACTATGCCTTCTGTTATCGGTCTCTTCCTGTACTGCATCTCTGTTCCAGTTTATGTTCAGCATCCTACTGATGCTTTCATCATCCATTTTTTTGTTTAAGTCTTACAGTCTGGTTTCTTACATGTTCAGGCATTTCCTTACCATGTGGAGCCCTGGTGCAGTAGAAGCAGGTCAAAACTGAGAAGGCTAGGATATCCACAGATTATTGTATAACCTTGTCCATGTAATTGGCAATCGCAGGTGTAATCACTTTTGTTGTAGTGATCATAGGAAAACTCACAACTTGCAGTTAGGTTTGAGGCCTATATTTTCAATGTAGTTTATTTTTAACTACATGAAAGACCAAATATCCTACACTTCAACTTAACAATAACACACTTATTGTAAGATGATACAGTTTTGAATCATTTAACATTTTATTATATATTGTATTGTACTCAAAACACACACACATTTCATTGTCATATACCTCTCACCCCTTACTAAACCCACCATATAACCATGAGCACACATTACTGTGTGACTTACAACCAGTGACTTTGTTATCATGTTGTCATTGGATCATTTCTCAATGTCAAATTATGTAAATCTATGTAAAGTGTACGCAAACCACCCTGGAGTGAAGAACACGAGCACCCTGTTCACAAGTTTGTCACTCTGAAGTGTGTGAGACAATGTGAGAAGTCAGAAAATACAGCATCAAATGTGTAAAGATTTTGTGTTGAACAGGTTTCCACTTGCAAAGAAACAATAAGACAGAAACAAAGAGGCAGAGACCCAGCGATTGAGTGAGTAATACATCAAATGTTAGGGGGGTTATTTTTCTCTTTGAAGGGATGAGCACTTTGTACAATACTGTCACTTGTTGGCTATTGGCCATCTTTTACTGCAATGCAGTATATCAACACTGCAACAGTGTAAAGGAATCAAACATTTAGTTTTCTGTCTCTGTGATAAATACCGGAAGCAGAGGAACTGAGACCAAATAAATTTCAAACTGTCGCCCCAGTGCTTCAAAAGATGTGATGAGGGGTGAGTTATTCACTGAGGCATCCTGATTAAAAAGTGATTAATCAGTCCATCCAAGCTGGCCCAAATGGAAACACAATCTTCAAACACTGCAGAGAGATATTAAGGTTGGTTGGAGTATATGACGACAATCTCATTATAGAGGCCAACAGCATGTAATCTCCTTCTTTTCCCCCTTCCTCTCTGTCTCCCTGTTTCACTCTCTTGTTCTCTTATTCCTTTCCCGTCAAATATGCAAAGGAGGCATTTCCTCCCGTGCTGTAATGAGCACAAAATATGCAAAGCAGATCAAAAGTTGGAATTTAATAAGTTTCATATTCACAACAAATTAGGCTTTTATTGAGGTGTCTCCTCCCCCAGTGCAATACATTTATGAGTTCACTCATGTTTAATTGCCGAGCCTCAAAGCTGACCTTGAAACAATGAATTTATATAAAAGCCACAATGTCCAACACAATTACACCCTCCAAGTGAAAGACTAGATTATAAAATTTGAGAATGGAGAAGTCAAACATGAGCAGGTCCTTACTTTTGTCACGCTGGTGAACTGATATAGCCTCTGCTATCTGCTCTGTCAGAGGTCTAATGTCTGCAACTCACAATCACTCTCTCAGGATGTCAGTCTCTGAAACCCACATCCACTTATTAAACTAGGCCTGCTGAGTCACACCCACACACATGCACTCTCTCTTTCTCACACACACACACACACATACATACACACAAAGATGCCCCAGGCTCTACTGATTGTGTGTCTGTGTGAGTTTATGAGCTGTATGCTTGCATGACAGTGTAGGTACAGTACAGTATATGCAAGCGTGTCTGTGTCAATGAGTACTCATCATGTCATTATGAAGACGCACATCACGTACTCCAGAGATAATTTTTTATGCCAAGCATGAACCCTCAGGGATAATGCATTAGCTTTAACTCATAAACTATATTGCTAATAAGTCAGGGATGACAGTAATGTTCCTCCTGAGAGTGGCTGGAGTTTTGAAGCATTTGAGTATGACTGACTAGTTTAAAAAGGAAAAGAACAGAGTCACTGGGAAAAAGTTAAGTATTAAAAATGCTGCTGTGTCTTCACCACTTTTCATGTCAGCATGACCTAGAGGATGACCCCTTATAGACTAGAATTATGGACTGATGGCAGGAAACACTGTGGTTTTGATGATAATTGCCCTATTTTAGTTATGCAAAAAAAAAAAAAAAGAGGAGATGGTGTTAACAGAGTGTGCATTGGTGGGGAAAAACAAAAACATAAACCGGAGGCCAACATGTTAATTTTGCACCCACTAACCACTCTCCACTCCCATTCTTATGGCCACATCACTTACAAATACTTAGACCCACTTGAGCTCATGCACGCACACAGTTCCGACTTCCATGGGATTGAATTATCAGTTTAACCTCTTTCCTCATAAGTACTGAGCAGCGGTTCATATCCTGCCTCTGCCTGTCTGAATTGGAGTGATGAGTTCCAAGAAAAGAATCAATTCCCATCCAAGCGTTAAAGCCATCCTTAAAATGAAATGGTTGCATCCCAGTGATGTACCACGACGGATATATAATGAGAAAGAAGGCGCTAATTAGCATGTCTGTTAGCGTGAGCACACAACATGAGTTTAACTTCATCTTACCACTGTCAGGCTAACATATACACATTTTAAAGATATGTATGAAGCCTCACCTTGATGATCAAAACATCTTTGTGTCATTTTAGCAGTAATTTGTTGCTGAAGGTTGCAGATTCAATGCGTACTTGTGCTTTTTTTTCTGTGAAAACATGGGACATCCTCACTGTCTTATCAGTTCAAGTAAATCTCATCATGTGCCCTGTATCTTCTCTGGGCTGGAGCACAGCTTGGTATCGAAGTGCCTGGAGTGAAGTCAGCCCTCATCAGCAACAATCAAGGTGAGGTCCTTTTCCCCAGGCAAAGCCGAGCCACCAGCCACATGTTTCTCACTCACCGCCTTGCCTTGCATCATGTTCTGATCATAGCCACAACAAGAGACATAACATTGAAAAGACAGTGGGCTGTAGCGCTAGGGGGCTGAGGCAAAAACTGCAAAACTTTACATCAGTATTTTTTTATTTTCAAAAGACTGGGTGTGTCCAAAATTGCTGAAAAGTAACAGAAAGAATGTGCAGGGGTTAGTTACATGCCAAACTTTTGTGATTTCCCCTGTTTCTACATTTGTAGTTTTTCCTAATGGCTCTCAAAATTATTGATCGCCACTGTTCAGCTGGCAAGAGCCAAGCAGCTACATCATAAGTCTGTCTTCTGCGCGTCTGTATCCAGCCGTGATGAATGGAAGTGCTCTGGTACTCCCCCATCAGGAGATGTGCTTTCCTGTGGCCCTGTCCATTAATGCATTATAAATGAGCCCACTAGCATCTTCAGAGAGACATGTGAGGCTTGTGAGACACCACAGACCAGTGCTTCCTGTTTTCCAGTAAGGAGCACCCAATACCGCGTGACCTGGCCGGCAGGAAACCATGTGACACAGCAGTCCAGAAACACCAGACCAGAGACTGACTGCAGACTTAAAGAACAATAACTCCACACAATGCTCAATCATACAAGTTACTGCTATGACCGTATATTTTGAATTCTTTCCTAGCTTTTGTTTTGACTGAGGTGTAAGAAAACAATTTGACAATTTAATTTAATTTAGCATCACCACAAATCATTCAGTGTACAGTATTTCTACCCTGATAGTCTGTCAGTGAGACAGTAAAGCCACAGACTGCGTGACATTTTCATATGAAATAATCATCTGACTTCCAAGGAAGCTTGGTAGACATGTCTGTTCTCTGTTTGAGTGACACACTTTAATGGCTGCCTCATTTCGCTCTCAGAGCCATATCAAAGGCTTGATTTTGGGATACTTTCTCCAGGTATTACCCAGTAAGGAAAATCCTGTCCTTTTCATCTATGGCAAAGTTACAGTGGTACCATGTTTGATGTCTGAGCCAAGAACTCTCAGCTAAAGCACTCCTGCACTTTGAAGTTGCTTGTTGTGCAGGCACAGTTGAGAATTCATTTAATGTTCTGATGGTTGCAGTGTGTCACATGATGGGTTTAAGCCTGAAAGCTGACTGAAGCTCTGTAAGGCGAGAGAATAAAGATTTCTCTTTTAAACCCCTGGCTCTGCGCTCGGTGCCACCATATGCCCTCTGCTGCTGCAATCTGCCCCATACTCACGGCAGCCTGCCAGCTATCTCTTACATACGTGGAGCATAAACAGAGCACACATGACTCTAGGTGGACTGGAAGAAAGAGAGAGCGATCGTGCTGTGATTCACTTTGGTTGGTAAAGCCCCAAAGCAAGCACGGTAGTTGTATGAACGGGAGCAGACATGCTACACACACCACAAACACACATAGAAAGACACACCTGCACACACACACACACACACACACACACACACACACACACACACAAAGTTGCACTGGGAGAGTGGATGGAAACTCTGAGTCATGAGCACTCCTTTGCCATTCTGAACCTAAATCATTGTGGCATTGAGTCACTACAGGGCTTCCTGTGTGTTCATCTGCATGTCTGCATGTGTGAGTGTGGACAAACTCAATCTGCAGTCTGAACGTTATATATTTAAAGATGTGTGCGGTTTTAGTTTATATGCATGTACAGTCTCATCTTATTTGCAGTGTTTCACTTCATATCAAGAGTGTGCTTGGGGATTATACTGACACATACAATATATATGATATATGTATATACCGCATGTGTTTCCAGCATGTGTTCACGTGTACATTAAGATCAAGAGGAAACCCCTTTTATGAGAGCAATGGAAACTGCATGTACTGTATCCTGTGCTGCTGAAATACTTGTGTTGCAATGATTATGAGAAGAGAAGAGAAACCAACCTGCACTCTTGAGCGTAGACTTCAGCCCAAACACGTGTCTGGTGGGCAGCTTGTCTTACAGATCAAGGGTGTAGGCAGCCGAGGATGCTGCAAATAGCAACACAGAGGGGGATTTTTATTTCTCTCTTATTGCTGTCTTACACATCTTTCTCTTCCTCACCTTTCACGTCTCGAAACATGCTCGCCTGCATCCTACACTAACTCTTACTTTAATTTTTGGAACAGTGCAGTTCATTCCCGGAGCTTCAACGCGTTCTGATAGTGCATAATAGGGTTGACATGTCAACACGACTCTGGTCAGCAATCACGCATTTTCCATAGAGATAATGAGGGCTTTTAACATTCCTGTGGTACCAACAAGATTGTGTAAATGCACGCACACACGTACACTCATACACAGTTAAGAGGATATGCAGAGGGCATAATGACCTGTAGCTGCACTGAGATGGGTTGCAGTGGCTTGATAAGCAGGATGCCCACATGAAAATGAATGTGATAAAGCATTGTGCTCCTGCTTCATAGTCATGATCTGCCTCAGTTTGATGCTATCACACAACACTTGGCAGCCAGCTAGCAGTCATGGTAACATGCTTACCACAGAATTTAAAGATAGAATTTATAGACCAGTCACCACCCAGATATTTTGCAGTTCATGTAGTTGAGAAAAGCACTGTTGGATTCTGCTGAAGGGATGGAAATTTTAGACCAAAACAGAGTTGTGGAGTTCACATTGTGGCCATTTCTCAGTCATTTTAAGCAATCGTAGAAGATCGTGTGAACACCAAAACACCCTTCTGAGACCACAGTGAAATTTTTTTTTAGGCATCACACTTGCCAGTTGTTGATCAGAAGTCATCTCAGTCTGAGCTAGGGCCCGAATTGATGCGAAAATCTGTAGGAGTGATTATGAGACAGGAAGGTGGGAGGCTTTGAAACTGAAACCAGCCCAAATGGAATCAGATGCATGTTCAGCCAACCGCCATCAGCCTACTGCTGGCTGCCTAAAAGCTTTTGACCTTTGAGAATTAGACGGATATGGAAATTGTTGCTTAACAGGTTTTGAACACACACACACACACACACACACACACACACACACACATGGTTTGCATGAGTATGCACATAAATACACACACACACACACACACACACACACACACACACACAGGTTCTTGGCTCTGGTGACTGTGCAAACACTTGAGAAATTATCAGAAAAATATCAAATGTGTTGCAATTCAGAGGTACATATCAGCACTAATCACAAACTCAGTCTCAGTCAGCTCAGTCAAGTGGTGCATGGTGGAAGTTGCACCTTATTATTTGTTTTATAAAAGGCATGATCCACCAGAGAGAGCAGGTAGTAACTGAGTATTTTGACTCTCCTCCACTTCAGGCAGGCAGACCAGGAGGAATGAAGCGGCTGGCTGCCTCAGATGACTCATCCCCATTGATGAGCTTAACAGCCATCAATTCCACTCTAGGGAGCAGGGCCCAGCACTCTCCCCCACCCGCTGCACTCCTGCTTGGGCTAGGCTTCCTCTGCACTCCCCCTCTCCCAGCAGAAGGCCTGGAGCTTAAATTAGAGCTCTGGCAGTGGGCCATGTGAGAGAGGAGCAGTGAGCAGGCAGCAGCCATTCATTCCTCTGGAAGTCTGAGTCAGATTCATTGTAACACAGAGACAGGGCTGGGGGCTGACTTAGAGTGGGCCTGTTAGTTTTTCCACAATGGAGCGGAGCAAGTCTTCTTCTGCAGAAAGGTTCCATCACAGTTTGAGAGGAAATGCTGTCAAAATGCAACTCAGCACAAATAATAGATTAGCTGACGGCTTGTCATATGAAAACTGCTCCTGATGCCCATGATTTTAGAGCTTCATCTTTATCATTAATACAGACAAGACCAATTCATTTAAGCACAGTAATGATACTGAATGCATCCTCACATTTGAGACATTGTTTTTGTTTATTTATGTTTAGTGCACATAAAAAATACAGCAGCATAAAAGATATATAAAGTGAGATATCAAACATTTACACAATACACACTTACATCTACACTTACATACATAAAAGTATACATACTATCTATAAAAAACCTGAGTGGGGGCGTAACAGTGGCCAGGGGGCTAAGACGCATACCATGTAAACCACAAAGCTCCTGCTTTGTTGCATGTCATCCTCCTGTCTCTTTCTCCCCACATTTCCTGTCTGCCTCTTAAGTATACAGTATACTGGCAAGAATGCCCAAATAAATCTTTATAATCCAAGGCAACACTTAAAACTGTATTAATTAATGTTTGTTTAAGTGTTTTTTTTAAGTAACCAAAATGAGAATGGCAGACGATGTGAAAAGTCTGGATAACCCAATACAGAATAGTTACTAAGGAACATGTAAGGAACAAATCAGGAGTTACCTGATGATTGATGAATCACTAATCTCAAGGGGATAAGGTGACCATGAAGTAATGATGGATTACAAGTAACTTTATTTATTACTTGTCTGCTAATAGATAAAAATAAAAATGAAATAAATAAAACAAATGAGTCCAGACTCATAAAACACTTTGTCATTCAGCAGCTGATTCAGAGGTAATCAAAACTCACTAAGGAAGTGGTCAGTAAGTTGATTGGCAGATATATATGACCTAATCCTTATGCACAATGTTTCGCTATCATTGTCTCTTAAAATCTGTTCTCAAGTAACTCATAGTTATCTATTATATAGTCCTCAGTTCAGGGTTATTCAGGGGCAACTTATGAGCAGTTCATTAAGTGTCATGTCATTCCTGATTAGCGTCTCATTTGTTCCAATACTCAGCATTTTGTGTATTCTATTATGAAGTGTTATCAAAGAGGGAATTACCCAGTTCACCACGTCACTATCTAAATGATGTGAATTTAACCATAGTATGGAACATAATGGAAAGTGCTGTTAGTTAGTCACAAGTAATTGCTAATAGATCTAAAAGCATACACCTATTTCTGATAATGTTAATATGTTATCAACATGAATGTTATTGTTAACTCCTCCTGTTACTATCTGCACTATATCATCAGCCTGGCAACATTATCTGTAAATCATGTATGAAAAATATCTTAAAAGAAACATGTAGTGTGGGGGCCTCACAGTAATACTCCAGCATATGTGCTGTATCTCCGACTTCAATCAGCTGAAATCGATACAAAGTAAGAGACTTATTACACCGACATCTGCGAACCATTGTTGTATAATATTTGATATTTTCTTTCAATCCCATGCCTTTGTTTTCTGTGCCTCCAAAATGTGATGTTATCACTGTCTGAGGAGATTGCTTTTTGGTTCGCTCCCTCATTTCTTTGGCAGTTATTACATCTGAAGTCAGAGAGGTCACCTCAACATATTGCACAGGTTGTAGAAAGCCATCTGTTAGATTTCATATAATGTAGTGGACCGCTGGCACCCGTGGCACATTTCAGAGCAATAATACACCATATCCAAACTACATCCCCAAAGTAATTTACACCACAACATCTCTGACAGGCAGACAATATGTGCTGTAGCTGTGCCACATCTGATACAGAATTGCATCACAATAGGACATATTTCAGAGAATGATATTAGATATTAAAGGTGCTTGTTCATGTCTGCAGGCTTTTGTGACCTTTGAATAAAAGTAGATGCAAATATGTGAGCCTCTCATTGCTCTAATCACCATCCTTAGCATCATGATCATTATAATTGTCATCTGTTACAGCAGCAGTGTATCATCATGATCCTTATTAACATCCTTTGTCATTGTTAATGACAAAGATGGGTATTATTCCCAGGCGTATGAAAGCAAAATGGTCTAAATCTGCTCACTAATTCTTTAAAATCACATTTTCTTTAGCGATAATGGACATTTTCCAAATGTGGCTCATCACAGCTGAATGAATTCAGAGAAAACAGTGGATCATCAACACACTTAATGGTGATGTCAGTGGTCAGGGTGGGATGTGACTGCAACATCTGTTTAGTCTGATGGAGAGCACTGTGAAGGAAATGTCTTTCCCTTCTTTCCTAGAGTACACACACAGCAACTTTGTAAAAGCAACCACATGACTGTATCCGCTTGGGAAGAATAGTTGGCTGAACTACACAATTTCCACTGTTGTTTTCCCCTTCATAGAATATACTGTACTTCATTATATCACAACAGAGATTAAAATATGCCTCCTGCATTTTTAGTGATTGTTTTTAATTATGTTACAACAGCAGTTCTCATTTGCAGGTCATTCCTCAGCAGGAAATGGGTAGATTTTTTCCAAGGCTGCAATAATTACATCATGCTTGTGTTATTTGCATCTGTTAATGTCTGTGTGTGCTGTGCTTTGTGTGTCATATGTGAACATGTGTGTGTGTGTGAAAGGAAAGAGAGGAGGAATAATTAGATTTGAGAGAAAATTAAATCAAATGAAAATGGAAATGCATCTGTGTGAATCTGTGGGTAAATAACACACAGGGGGGAGTTTTTTGTCGTTGAGTCTTTTTCACCCTTACTGACTTTGTTTGTGTATGAATGCTGTGTTTAGTGTTAACAGAACACACTGATGACCCATGATGGGAACATTAGACGATGACCTTTGAAAACAAAGGAACCTTGTAGGAATGCAAGCAGGCAAAACTTTCTCTTTCGCTTTAATTTACCCTACACACACACACCTGTGAGGTCAGCATTAAAGCAAAGCTTGTGCTTGTCAGCAGAAAGGGACAGCTAAGGTGTTACATAGAGAAACTAGGAGCTGAGCTGTTCTCATCCTCAAACCTTATCTCCTGATCTGTGTTTCCACTTGCAGAGGTGTGCTGTAGAAAGGGGTTGCCCTGCTCTGAGGAGGAAAAACCATCAAAGATACAATCACTGCGATGATATCTCCAAAGTCTACTGTAATGCTCCACCCACCTACACCCCCTTGTCTCTTTATGATATAGCACGTTTTATCTAAAATCAGACTTAAAATGAGTTACAGGACCTTTCTGGCAGATGGCATGAAAGGTTATGGTAATGGTTATCTGAGCCTTCATCAGAGGGCTTTCCAGAGCCTTTGAGCACTAAGACATGACAACCCTTCTCATTATCCATTTCTATGTAAGCCATCATTTTCAAAAATAGAGAAAGAGGGCGAAAGAGGGCTTCAGAGCTTAAGCATTCCTCTGTACTGGCCTCCACAATTGCTGTGGTAGTAGACTGCAGTCATTTGAGCTGTAATAGTATGCTAACTACATTGACCCATGCCCAGTGCTGACTGCCACAAGCATGGTTTGCTTGACATGCCAGCCTCTGTTAGCCAGATATGGTAGAAACAGATCATTACTGTCACAGCTAATGCTGTTAATGTTGCTTACTGTGACAGTAATCGCAGGTCCTTCACTCCTCCCTTTCTCTTTCTCTCTCCATCCACCCTCTTTGTTTGTTTCTGTCATGCTTGAGGCTATTTCGCCTGAAGCGAGGGCCTTTTGAGACGACAGTCAATTATTATCTTAATAGCTGCACATCCCCAGTATGTGAATACATGCCACATTCAAAGCAGTGAGGCAAACAGCCCACACAAGAATCTCTGAAACTCTCACAGAAGGCAGGCATTCCCTTTGCGACTCTCATAATCTAACTATTCATATTTTTAACTAAATGATGCATGCTCTTATCTGATATCTGCTTCCTTCAATCTAGTATGACCTAGATTCTCATTTTACATGACTTCCCCTTCCAGATTTCACAGCACAATAGGGGGTTTCTGCCAATTTGATTTCTCTTAAAGGCAATGTCTAGAGTAAACAGGGAGAGAGCCTTGTTTGTTTGAACTGATTGTCATGCAGCAGTTATCCCCACTGTCTTCAACAAGGGGTTGTTTGACACCCACAGTATAATGAGTGATTGCACAGAAGTGGGATTTCAAAGCAGCCTTATGTGTGTGTGTGTGTGTGTCTGCACCTGCCAGTGTCTGGTAGGTATAAACACAGAGACTGGGCTTGTCACATGAGACAACTTCCTACAGACAGGAAGTTGTGCTAAAGTGATGAGGTGTGGAAGCAAGTGATGTCCTCGCCAGCACTTCATCAGCCTCTACCTTACTGCTGTATCCCCACCTCAGACTCTGCTGCTTCCACATGTCATGTGGGACTCAAACTGTCTTATTGTTCTGCACAATAATAACATCAAATAATTGCACAATATTCTTCTAAAATTGAACAGCGCACAAGCTGCTGCCTCACCAAAATGGATTTCATTTGTATGGATTTCAGTTTTAATGTTGCGTGGTCTAAAAGCTGTTCCAGCCCATCAAGAAAAAAACATGAGTGAAACATTGTTGCAAACAAAATGAATACAGCATAATGAAGCGGTAATTCACTTTAGATGATGGAAGTGGCAGTAAGCCGACCATAATCATGCTATGATGGAGTTCTGTGACTACATCATGATGCATGGTATAGCAAAAGCAAAGTGAATCACGACTTCTTGGCATAATTCTCCTCTCTAAGCAGGCATGAAACTGTACCTTTTGGCACGAAATTGCTCGTAAACTGAGCTGAGTGTTCTTTCCCAGGAGATCAGAGCACAGGGTCCCTTATGTGTTTTTCGCTGTATGTGTGTATATCATGTGTGTGTTTGTGTTTATGTTTGCGGTCTTGTACAATGTTCCCTGGGGGGATGAAGACAGGTTGCCATGGCAGCAGCTTGAAAGTTGCGTGAATTGCTGTGGTGTGTGTGTGTGTGTGTGTGTGTGTGTGTTCCTGAGACTGCATGTGTGTGTGTCTTCTCATGTAGAGGCCAGACAAGGACAGTGTGCTCTCGTCATTCCGTAGCTTATCATACAGCCTGTGATTCACTGAAAAAGACCAGTTTTAAGTGACCTTCTACAAAGTGTATATCCTTTCAGTGTGACCAAAATGCAGTCACATTAGACGTAACAGCTGCCCAGTTACAGATACTGCATTTTATTTTTGAACTAATGTCATCCACTGTACCGTCCATGTTTTCTTAAAAGCTATCTGAAAGGACTGTATCAGAAGCAAAAGTGCTTGGTTCCTACACTGCTTCATCTATCATTCCATTGATAGAGTCATGCCACAAAGGACCTTACACTAAGCTGCTTACAACATTATACTATAGCTCATGTTACACCGGGGATTGGGCATAATGAAAGGAAGCCATTTTCAAGCACTTTAAATGTCCAGTTCATAATTTCTTAGCAGGGTCCTATTATCTAGAATTCTATTCCCACTAATTTTGCCAGGTTTATTTTGAATGTACATCAATAACAGTATTTGATAATTCTGGATCATGTGTACAACATGATTGCATGTTTGTTGACAGTAAGCCTGTGAATATTCTCATTCATCCAGGTCATAGTTATCTCAAGGAAATTTAAATCGAATGCAACTGGACTTAGTTGTAGTCTGGGAAAACATTTTACCTCTCATCCAAGAGGTTTCATCAGTTCCTGTACGCATCTGACCAGGCTGGGACTGGTCCAGCTGTTCCTGAAATTTGATGTTATCCCCTTTAAACAGGGACACATCAACCTTGGCTGTACATTTCACCCAGTCTGTGCAATGTATGTTAGGCACAGTATAAACTGGAATGATAAATCATTATTATTACCATTATTCATTATCACCATTCTTAAATAATCATCATACTCATTTCAGCTCATGTCACCACACAAATTGGCAGTTTATAAATTACAACAAATATCTTGCACAGTGAACATGGAGCCTTTGGGCTCCCTGACGGTCTGGGGCCCCATGCAGGGTAATCACCCACTTTGCCTGGTTGGTAATCCAGCCTTGCTCAATAGGGGCCTCACAATAAGCCTCTTGGCCTTTTGGCTCTGCCTGCACATCTGTTCTTACTGTATGATTCTTTCCTTGGGTTTTTAGCCTTAGCTACAGTTTTTTAAGTTTCACATCTTTGTATAATCTACAATTCGCCCAAGCTGTGAGTGAACCCACAAAAGAATAAATGGAAGAATCAAACTTGACACAAAAACCACCTTCTTTTACTCCAGGCCACTGGTGATAACCACTGAGCCACCAGCTGTTTATTTGTACTCTTCTAAGTATTAAACATCTTCACCCAAAGCTGTCTTCTAACGCCAACAAACTATACCACCCCAGAGATCACATGTCTTTGTTGCCTTTAATGAAAGTGGTTCATGGTGGTTGAAGCACTAATAGACAGCATGGTGTGGTGCAGATACTGTATATTTACAGGAAAAAGATAATCCAGATTATAGATTTAAAAAAAAAACAAAAAACAAAATAACATCATTTTTATAGGCATTACATTATACTGTAATACTGCATACTGAGTGTACTTCCCTGACTGTACTGGCTCCCCTGGTATGACTCTCTTCCAAACCACAGGAATAGGAAAGTGGTGACTGACTCATCACCAGCAAATACAGCATAATGTTGGTGTCTTCGCCTTGCATCTCCAAAATGTCAAATGTTCAGGAATTTTAATAAATCCGCCTGGTTTTCCTTGTGACGCCTTAGGCAGTTCCATGCAGGTGTAGCAGTGCCAGGAAATATTTTCTACACAGGGAAGACAATGTCAGCTGTCACACTGAGTAGAGAGAAAATGCAAATCAAGCCACCACTGATATTGTATTTTCTGGGAGCTTCTTCCTTTGCCCTGGCAGTTTTGACATGTCGTGCTTGATGCTTTAATGTGCTTGTCTCTTGAAAATATACATACTGCACATTACAGTAATAGCCTCTTGTCTTTTACACAGACATTTACATTCACAATATTGTCATCTCAACCTATAGACTGTCACATGATTGAGAGATAGAGAAGGTGGTGAAATGGATTTTTGCTTTGCAGCTGAGCCATTTGGAGGGCTTAAGCTGCTAAAGCTGAGTGATTTCACTTCTGCGGATCTAATGTATGACTATTATTAACCTCTCCACTTATGAGTGAGTGAGTCACCCTGTCCAGTGACAGAGCTGCCACAAGTCCTCACTCAGCTGTCTGACTTCATGAAGGAGAGATCCAAGCCAGTGACGCCAATCCTGTCTCCCCTCCCGAGCCAAGATCCTTCCTCTCCACATAGAGGAGGTCTCATCTGCGTGACCTGCCACTCACAGCCACTCATACTTCCTGCTGCCTCAGAGAGGAAAGCGGAAAAATGTCTCTCCAAAAACATAACTCCTCGGGTGGTACATCCTGAATTCATCACAACACGGCATTTTCATTTTGATTTGTCTAATGCAGCGGCACATAAGCTGTTGGTCAGAAGCCAGCAGGTCGAATTAAGGTTAACGGAAGTGCCAGTGTTTATTTGATCTGCTGAACTGTTCCCTTGGGTTTACTCGGATGCTGACTGGACAGTTTTTCAAGCAATGTGTTCATTAATTTGCACTCATGCATTTCCTGTACTGCCAGACAAAATGTGTTTGACGGTAAACTTATTCAGCACTGTGAAGGGGCTTTTCTTTTAGGCTTTGCCTGTGTGTGTACTTTCCTCACCCACTGTGATCAGTCAGAATTAGCATCTTTTCTTTTTAATTTATATCACAGGGTACTTTGAGCCTTCTTTAAGAATGAATAATAAGAGGTTGTCCCTCTATAGATGCGCAGTCTAGCGCACAACAGAACTGTAAGTGTCTCCATTTTCTTGTCTTGCAGACAAAAGTCGAGGACACTGCATCCATCAGAATAAAAACTGGCACCTTTGAACCCCTTAACATATAGAAAATAGCAGTATGTGTTTTCACAATTACCAATGAGAGCTCCTCCATTGTATAAAATGTCATTTTAATGCGTAGTTCTGATTATAAGTTGGTATTGAAGCAATTGTAATTATGCTGTTTTTTTATGATTTGCCATTGTTGCATGCCGAGCTGCTGCATCAAGCAGATTATTTGGAAAGAATGGGAGGAAATGTGAGCATCATCATATCATCAGTGAAACATTATCTACCCCACTCCCTGTTCTCTATCCTCTCTTCCTCCCTGCCCTCAAATCTTGCAGCTCTATCCCTCATTCTCTCGGTTTAAAAACAGGCCTTAGGTCCCAAAGCGCCACAGAGGGCAGAATGTGGCACATGTACCCATCCTCAAAATAACTTGTTTTTTTTCTCTCACTTAAAATTGAAGGGTATCGCAGCTGTTGCCCTTTACCAACACACTCACTATGGGTCATAAAAAGAATGAGTATCATGGGAATTTGTGTAATTCTCAACCGTAAATACAAAAATAAGTCTAAAGGATCCATGGGAGCAGCATCTCCAGTCAAAACAAAACTAAGAATACCTCTGATATTAACTTGATGTCATCGCACTCATTTTGACTCAAAATGCATGTCATGTTTGCCTTGTTAAGCATCTCTGCCTTATTGGTTTGATTTGCTGTCCTTTTACTCCCACATATTTCTGCACAACTTTGTATTGAACATGTTGTTCCTCTGCTCAACTCTCCAGTTGGCATCTCACTACCTGACAGAAAGTATTTCCCCTGTTTCCCAGAGACGACGTTGGGGAGGAACAACACTTTCACTCCTCTTTCCTTTTCTTTCTCCACGCTCTCTCCACTGCTTGTCACGTTCTCCTGCTGCCTGATTTTTCCATCCTCCATCCTCCTGCCTTGCTCTCCCTCACATCATCTCCTCTCACACTCTGTGAATGAGCTCATTCCTCCTGTGTCGCTGCATCTATCTTCTCGCATATGATCGAATTTCTCAGTGGAAGTTACCCGCAGGGTGTGGATGTGACAGCACTGATTCTTGCTGGTGTCAACATGAGCTGGCTAGCTTTGTTGCTATGTGACAGTGGGATATTGGCTATTTTCTGAATGTACAATGCAAGGAAAATAACTCTCATTTGAGTCGGTTTCATGATGCATTCTAATAAATGTCATTTGATTGCAACCACTATGGAAAACACATTCCTCTGGTGGGTCTAAACCCAGAGGCCTTCCTGTAATGTCAACATTACAAGGGAAACTGACCTTAGATCGTTTTCTACAGGGGAACTCAGCCTATTAGAAAGCTGGTGAGTAACATCACCCTGGGGATTCAGAGATGCTCAACCATACTCATTGACCTCTGTAGTCTTCCATGGGACACATCTTGTTTCCATGGCATACACACACACACACACACACACACACACACAGTCATAAGCTCTCCCTGGAAGGCACTGCTGGGGCAGCCTGCCGTTACTCCTCGGCATGTAGGCGTGTCTGGAGAGCTGATGAACCTCAATGGATTTTCTCGAGTGCTGCTCTCCACTGCGAATGAGTCACACAGTGTATCAGGGAATGGGGGCAAAAGGAATCTTTGGGGATTATTATTCTGATTCATGCACAGCTGTGGTTTAGGCTTAGCAGAATCCCCATTTGGGGTTAGAGCGATAGGCAAATGCAGAGATGTAGTGGCATAAAACAGAACTTTTCTATGGTAGTCTATGCATATATCACTGTGTTCATGCAGAGTGTAACAGCCTGCAACTTTTCCACAGTTCAGTAGCATGTTCATATCGTCCTCAACTGAACGGGTGAAACAGAATCAAGGCTATTGTACACTGAAGAATGTTCAAGTGTTATAACAAAGAATAAAGTGGGTGGCTCACAGAGATTATATCACAGAACCCAAAAACATACATACACATAAGCTTGAGGACTAGAATATAAAAGCTTGTGGGTGCAGCCACATTCTGCAACTGTGAACCACCGTTTGTGAGATGAGAGGCCTCTGTGTGAAAAATGCATTTCCATGTTGCGGGGGTTTATTCAGGCAGGCAGCGAGAAATTAAGATTTAGAATAGTGTATGCGTGTGTGTGTGTGTATGTATCTGTGTGTGTGCGTGCATGTGTGTACTGCTACTGCCTGCAAGCAGGGGAATAAAGGTTAAATTGAACACTTCTGTCAGTGTCTTGCATCCAGCTGCAAGCATTCCTCTCACCGCCCTGGATTCCTACATGGAATTGCACAATCTTGCTGTCACACCCCCTAGTAATCTAGAAAGAACAATGAATAATGAACCTCTTCCATCCTTCGTTTTGTAATATATTACGGGGGCACAGCTCAGCTAAGACAGGAATTTGTTTAAAGAGACATCTGAAAAGCACACAGCCATGTGCCAGCTTCTAATGAATTCTGTGGTCTTTTTTTTCCAACCATGACACAAAAATGTAGAATAAGATCCATATCATATCAAAGTTAATACCCAGCTTTTACATCTTAAAAACAAACTGAGCAGTTAACACCAATGCCATGTCTTTGCACTTTTTGTCATGTGTTTCATGTATTGTATATTTAGTTCATTCGTTATGATGTCATAATGCATGTTTTTGTTGTGTTCATTGTAATTTTGTTCATATATCATTGCAGAGGAGGAAACTTGCAACAGTGAGTCACACCAGTAGCATGTTGTTTGCTCACAATTTACTGCTTTTGTGCTGTTTAAATATAGTCAAACATAATAGCTCCATTCAGTGTTTTTCATTTAGATGACACCATAGTGGTGCTGATGCAAACATAATATCACTATTGTATAACTGTGGTTGACAGTGTATATCTGTGTGCTAATGTGAAAGAGGGATCCCCCTCGCTTTCCCTTGAATGATATTTCAGGAGGAAACACATTTGTAACACAGCACGTACAGTAGTTATACTCTCACTCTCATCTCCACCCCCCCCCCCATCCAATTTGCCAGCATGCGATGCATTTAGATTCCTGGGGGTGTAGCCACACTACATGGTTCTCACACGACTGCACTGCATATTATGAGTCAGGTTAGAAGCCAATGGGGTTTCGGTGTGGGAGTGACGTCAGGGGGGCGGATCGGTATGCTCGTGTATGTGTGTGAGCGGGTGCGTAGTGTACGCGCGTGCGTGTGTAGAAGCCCCCCTCCGCCAGGCAGCTCACTCGCTCCGTACAGGCGCAGTGTGTGCAGTGTGTGCAGCTCGGCTGGCCTCCCTCCGCACTGAATGGACTAGATTCCCAGCCACGTAAGAAGCACAGCGGCACCACGGGAGAGAGGATGTCCTGCTGAATCAAGGGATAGGCCTGGGAAAGTCGGCCGGCCGTCCCTTCCTTCCTTCCAGCACCTTGCAACAGCAGACATAATAGACAGACGACACTTTTCTTCCATTGGACTAGACCAAGAGAAAGAGAGAGGACGTCGACTCCCGCACACAAAGAGCTACAGCAGTTTTTCTCGGATGGGGTTTTCTCCTTATGTGGTAGATGACAATCGCCGTGCATGGATATGATCCTGGGGAACAAGGCCGTGCACTGACCTGGTACTAGTTAGCCAAAGGAAGCTAACTAGTTAGCTCTGCACCTGCTAGCCATCATTTGTCGGCTAAATTAATCCGCTATAATTACCGTGCAAAAGTTGCCAGTGTGCATCTTGCTTGTGCTTTTTTCTGTGCCTGCAAGCTATTGTCAACAAATTGTTTCCGTTTTATGAAACGTGCCATACCATTAACCGGCAAGATAAGCTAGCAAACAAGCTGCGGGTTAACCTAGCACTATTCATTCATTGTAAAAGCTGACTTTTGGTAGCCTTTGTTGCAGTTTTGTCGTGTCTGCCTGCACCGCTAACGTTAATGAAACTACATCAGGTCTGTGCAAAGGGTTTTCAGTCGACTTGGGGCCGTAATTCACTTATTTTTGCCTGGCCTTATCTCTTTAATGGAAAACAAAGTGGGGCAAATGAACAGCTGAACTGCAGAAAAAATACAGACCCCGCTTTGTTGTATGAAAACCAACGAGCCAGCTTTGCCTGTTGATAGTCTGCTATTTCCAGCAGCAGGCTGCAGTTAAATCAATTTTTCGTCTGTTTTTTTTTTTTTTTTAAACTTTGTTCAAGAATTACTAAAGTACCGGTTTGTGACATTGCACTGAGTTTACAACTAAGTGGTGCCCTAATCGAGGAGGAGGAGAAGAAACAAGGAGGAGGAAGGCCCCCGATACTGTGGAGTTATCACACTTATTCCTCATGAACATACAGAGGTCAAATCCAATTAACATTTCACGTTATGGGAGATCGCGGCACAAATCGCACGATTTTGAAGAATTGTCTTGCCTAAGGACTACAGAGTCGCACCAGAGTTTCAGTCCCAACCTCGGGTCCCCCAGCCCGCCGGAGACCCCGGACTCTTCGCACTGTATCTCCCGCATCGGGGACTACCTTTTGTTGGAGCCACTGGAGGGAGATCACGTATTCAGAGCCGCCCACCTGCACAGCGGGGAAGAGCTCGTATGTAAGGTAAGTAGGCAATATGGTAGAGTCATCCTACCTTTATGTTCCCAAAATAGTTTTTCAGAACAAAGCATAGCGCCGTTACACGCTTCACCGCCTTTGCATTGCACTTTCGTTATCACATGAATGACTGGCTTTATTTCAATATGTATTGTATTGTATAAGCGATACAGAGATGTGCTGAGTTAGTGTCTACGTGCTGGCTATTGCAGCAAGTACACCCCTTTTAACTTTTTAATAATTGCTTGGATTGTAAATAGAGAGCTGGCAGAGCTGCCTAATGGAAAAAGTGAATGGGGCGAGCTGCGTGGTTTGGATTGCATGATGTAACGTTGACAAAGGAGTGAGTAACCACGCACACACTCCTCTCAGTGCTATTCTCGCTTACGCCATTGCTTCTCTCTCTCATAGTGCAAAGCTATAATCGTATTATTTCAGCCTTGGTTTTAGTTTTGGTGCATAAGCATAGTCATATTGCGCCTTTAGCACCAAATATTAGTAATTGAAATCATTTGATGACAGCTGTATGAAGAGGAAAGCACACAGGACAAGGGAGCTTTACAGGTTCAGCCAGCTACTGTGACACTGGCTCCAGCATTGACCTCTCTAACCATAAGAAATAAACCATTATTCCTTTAAGGTTGAGGACAATCTTGTGGCCTTTCCACACCATTTATGATCCATATTAACTTTTGTATATGACTGATTAAACTGGCAGTTGGGTTGACCCCAAGGTACAGTCCAGCTTTAAAAGGCTTAAGTGGCTTGATGAATTTAGAGGATAGTTACATGCACCGTTGGACTCATAAGGCATGACATATCCAATAATCTGTACCTTTCGACTTGAGATAATGTTTCGTCATAGCAATAACAAATTAATGGCCTTTGGCACTGCCTGTGAGCTAACTGCTGTTTGACCTCATCCGCTCTGTGCCGGTTTTCAATACAGCACCAATCAATCCCCACTTGGCAAGATTGATCATTCCTGCCATGCTGGAAGCCTAGGTCACAACTTAAGATCTCGAGAGCTGTGGGGTGTATTTGTATTGACTGCGAGCAGAGGAGCCCTCTCACCTGGTTCTACTGAAAGTCAATTGGGGGGTTACTATGGAAACAAAAGAGACAGAGTGCAACCCTGGGCTGCAGTACAATACTGTGCACTGATGCGTTGCTTTCATTATGCCTCTATGTAACCTTAGTCCCTCTGCCAAAAGATTAAACACAAGTCTGGTGTCACGGGAATGTGGTAGATTGCTCACATTTTGGTTATATTTTACTTAATTAAAGGGTAATTTGAAGCTCTTTCAGTTGGATTTAATTGTGTGTCTCCACAGTGGGAAAGAGAAAAAAACTGACTGTCTGGCAGATGTTCTCACTCTAAGATCTTGACACCAAAACAACCTAATGAAATAGTTGCAGTTATAAGTCACTCTAGATAAAAAAAAAAAATAGCTAATTGGCTAGAATGCAGACTTTAAGCATAAATGTTTCCCTTTCTGCAGGTTTTTGACATTGGCCGATACCAGGAGTCACTGGCGGCCTACTTTGCCCTGGGCCAGCACCAGCATATTAACCAAATCCTGGAGATCTTGCTTGGGGAGACACGAGCCTATGTGTTCTTTGAGAGGAGCTATGGCGACATGCACTCTTTCGTCCGCACCTGCAAGAAGTTGCGGGAGGATGAGGCTGCCAGACTCTTCTATCAGATAGCCTCGGCTGTGGCACATTGCCACGACAACGGACTGGTCCTCCGTGACCTCAAACTAAGGAAGTTTGTCTTCAAGAATGAGGACAGGTGAGTTCTGCAGAAACCATAGTCTGTGCTGAGAATTCACTGTAGCATTGTGGCACATGTTTTTTTTTGTGCCACAATGCTACAGTGTGTTTCATCTGTACGTGTTGTGTGTGATATAGCAGCAGTCAGTATTATCTGTGTCATATCTCAGCTTACACGGAGGATAGTGTAAACTGAGACAATACGAGACTGACATGCCTCTCCCAGATGTTACCCGTAGTACAGGAAACATAAGCCCTTTGTGTCTCCCTCAGTTATTTTTGTGCACATAGTTTAGTAGTGGGTATATGACACATATACTGTTTATGCCATATGGAATCACACTTAGAGGGATCATGTCAGGTAAATGTAATCGTTGCAGTTATTCCAAACCAAGACTTCTGTTGAAGTGAAAAACACTGAAGAGAAGTTACCAGGACTAGTTTTTGCTTGACAGATGCTCTTTTAAGGTGAGCTTTTGCCACTACTGCACTTCTGTAGTGATCAGCAAGAGAAATCTGTGAAATCACACAGACAGTACAGGTTTACTGACCCCTGGTGGCGGCATTTGAAAACTACACCCATAAAATCCAGGCAACTGTTGCCACAGCAACCTGAGAGCACCTTTTTTATTAATGAAGATATATTTTTTGAAACTTTTGTAGATGCTGATTCACATGCAGAAGCATTTTATTACCCTTTTATGGATGTCATCACTGACTATAAGATAGTGCTAGCTAATACTAAGGTTTTTGAGGAAACTTCCAGCTAATTCTTATCTAACAGCTCATGGCAGAGGCACAAGCTGCACCTCATTGCCCTCTGTCTGAAAGTATGACGTCATTCTTTGGCTCTAACTGTGGAAAAGGGAAGTTGAGCTGCCTCACATATTCAGTACGGGTCCAGTGACCTTGAATGTCACACCAGGCTGCTCATGGGCTGGGATACAGTCCCCCTTCCCTCCCATTAAATGATTGATGTTGGGTGAATTTTAAGAGTGATGGTGGAGGATGGTATTGGGTCACATTTACTATATGGCCTGTCAAGAATCCTCTTACACCTTTTCAAGGCTCTTGGCTCAGTGGACACGAGAGTACAAAGATGAGAAGACGAAGCTGCTTTAGAGACTGTGACACTGTTCTGGCTTGAACCCAAGTTTGTGACAAAGGGATATGGTGTATGCATAGAGGAGGAAAAAGAACAAGACCAGACATAAAATTATAATCTGAGCAAGCTTCCACAGCATGTGTTTGCTTCCTGACCTGATTTTGTCATGCTGCTGTTAGCCTCTGACCAAAGAGCAGCCTGTTTAAAGAGCAATGGTCAAAGGTTGGCCTTGATGTGGAATCCAACACAGCACAGCTAGAGCCACTTAAACAGGGCCTGTTGATTTCTTCCCTCTACTCATGAGACATTTTAGGATCAGCACACATTACATTCTGTATAACGTAAACAGAGACAATGTGCGACTATATAAAAAATGGGCCAAGTCTTTTTTTGTATCTCTAAGCCCCCTTAATTGTAATTGCAGGTTTGCATATGTCCTCCAAATAAGCTGCCACCCAGGCAGTAATATGCTGTATTTAAATAAGCACATGGCTCTGTATCTCTCAGAGGGAGGAATAATGGGCCATTTGGCTCAAGGAAACAACAGAATCTTCCTTCTATAAAAATGTGAAAATGCTCTAAAGCATATTAATAAAGGGAAATTACTTCACTGACAATGAATTAGTGAATGTGGGTTATGTGAAAATGCATGCACGTGTCACAGATGGCAAAAACCCTTTGTTGAGTATGTCTAAGCCGGTGCTTTTCAGTTTCCTTTTTCCTAGTGGCTCCCGGTAGATACTATCACAAACGCTGTCTGGTACTTCATGTCTCATGGACCTCACATGCAGATGGCAGCATTTGCATAGCCCCACAAGTGTCTCTTACCATGCACATGGAAAATTTTCTTGCCTGAGCCTCTCAAGATTCTTTAGCGACAACGCTTCTGAACAACCAGGCATTATTATCAGCACTCAAGGGTATCATAGCTGCTATTGTGGGGTTTAGAGAAGAGTGCAAATAGATGCTATTTTGAGGGGGAAGAAGAGCAGTAGGAAAAAAAAAACACATTGTCGGGTGCTTGATTCTCTGCATGAAACAGTTCAATGCATGAAACTAAAGATGATCAGTCACATGTAAGTGCCTTTCTTTTGAATTGTGGAGGTCTCTCAGAAAGCCTGTTTGTACGTTGATGCTTTTTGGCTGGGCTTTTATCTAAGTGAAAGGAAATGTCAAACTTAAGCCTAGAGCATTATGTGCTCTACTTCCTCTGATATCCGAAAGCGATGGATCTAAAACACTTAAGATGTCCATCAGAACAAATTACTGCCTTTTGTATTTTTTGTTATTTGGCACCCAACAATTGGAACTATGGCAGTAATTATCACTTAATAACATTCACATTATCAGATGATTGTTATTATGAATGTGTTTTTTCCCTTGTGTGTTTCCAGAAGCCTTGTGAAGCTGGAGAGCCTTGAGGACACATACATCCTGGATGGTCATGATGACTCCCTGTCAGACAAACATGGCTGCCCAGCCTATGTAAGTCCTGAGATCCTCAATGCCAGCGGCAGCTATTCTGGGAAGGCGGCTGACGTCTGGAGCTTGGGCGTCATGCTTTACACCATCCTCGTGGGACGCTACCCTTTCCACGACGTTGAGCCGGGCTCTCTGTTCAGCAAAATCCGCAGGGGTCACTTCAACATCCCCGAAACGCTCACACCCAAGGCCAAGTGCCTGATCCGCTCCATCCTCCGCCGGGAACCCGCAGAGCGCCTCACCTCTCGGGAGATACTGGAGCACCCATGGTTTGCTTCCTCTGGGGCACTTGGGGGCGCTGCAGTGCACGGCAGAGGGGAGAGAGAGCAGGAGCAGATGGTGCCTGAGGTGAACATGGAAGAGGAGCTGGAGCAGTTCTTCAGCTGAGCAAACACCAAGCACAAACGGATGACTCCGCCACGGTCAGCTCGCCACGCTCACAGCAGAGCCAAAAACAGTAGTTTAGAGATTAATAGGTGAACATTTGTCACTCATAATAAAGGTGTTTCCATCCTGTTTCCTTTTCCACCATTTCATGGAAAACCTTGAGCCTGGCATGACAAATGGTATCTATGTGTCACCTGGTGAGGCACCTCCCGTTTGGGGATGCTGCCGCCGGACATGCAAGTTGCAAACAATGTAGCAAATGTTCTTTTTTGGATCTGTTTCGTTTAATGTGGTGCTCATAAAAGTAGACACATTGACCATTTTTGACACTATGGAAAGCATGAAGGGACATAAGAACACAGGAAACCAAGGAGAACAATTCAAAATGAACTGCAACACCACACCTTTTCTTACAGACTTTGTTTTGTCTTTCATCATAGCTTTAGGTGGTACCAATTTTAACCACAGACCCAGGGCAAGAAATCACAGTCCTAAGTTCTAAACTAAAACAAGATGATTACCCCTGGGATCATTGGTTAAGAAATGGAGCAGCTTAGGCTTTTTCGTCATCATCATCATCATCATCATAATCATCATCATCAACATGTCTGACCTCGACTTTGTTTCATGGTTAAGTTTTGTCATCTCTCATTTGTCTCAGTTTTACATTATTCTGACAGTCACTAAACTCCTCGACGGCCTTGTTTTCAGTAATATGTGTGTGTCTCCGCCTCCTCGGTCTCTTAAGCCTTTACCACACTTCACATTTTTCAGTAACATTACTTTTATATACCATCTTTTTTTTCTCGTTTTGTTTTTAAGCTATTCCAGTCTGTTGTTACTGCTGCTTTAATATCACTCCCTAAACCTCAATCTTAAACTGTTTTCTTGGTAAGCCTCCAAAACATGGCATCATGCACTTGATGTCTTAGGTGAATGGACGATTCCACCTCTTAAAATTAGCTTCCTCTTATTTAAATTCATTCTTCAGTTGTAGGAACGAGAACGTAACATTTATTTAAATTGTAACAGCTATATATATATATATATACACATATACATATATATATATATATATATATATATATATATGTGTGTGTGTATAAATAAATAAATAGAAATATATATATTTAAAACTACATTGCAGGGTTTTTCTTTATTCAGAGATTCCTTTTTCATGTATGATGTAGGCAATATCTTGACACAGGACAGGCGCTAAGAGGAAATGTCTGTCTGAAGTTTTAGAATACACAATATCTTCTGTGCCAGTATTCCTGTGCCCCGACAGCCCATGCCACCCGGTCTCCCTCATTTCTTTTTAAAAACTTGATACGAGATATTCAGTGATAGTATTGCTATGACATGCTCACTCCAGGACCTCATGTTAGTTTTCTACTGCCTGCGTAGGTTCTATGAAACGATCATGCTCGGAATGGGTACCAGTGGACATGTTTTGTCGTATCTCAATGTTACTTGAATTTGTGTTTTTATCTAGTCATTGGCATGTGCCCCATGAATGCTATAGCCTGCCTAGCAGGGGGGTGGGGGGGAGAGGGGTGGGGTGGGTGGGGAGGAGGGTGCTCGTTTTTTAAGAAAAGTTAAAAAATAATGAAAATTCTCAATTTGCTACTTTTCTGAGTTGCTTTTCAATAAAAAAAAACAACTATTGCTTTTATTGTTTTTGTAGACTGAGCTACCTTTTATTTAAGTTGGTTCTGATTTGGTGCTAATGTTTAGTCCTTTTTGTTTCACGGAGGGGGGTGGTGCATGGTGGGATATCTGCCTCAGATGTTCTGATTGTATCGTAACAGATTCTGGTGTTTTGTCCAAATTTATTCAGTAAATAAATTGTGAACTGCTATATGACTTTTTCTTTTTCTTACATACATAATAGAAGCTACTGGCCAACATAACATGCAGCATTACACCTGGATAAAAGCATGACCTGTTCTTGACCTGGTCCTCCATACATAATAAAACTACACTTTTAAGTAAATTGTGTCTTACATTGCTTGTATGATACCAATTCATAACATCCACTGAATGGTCAGTGACATCTTAATTCAGAAAATCCATTTTGATCACTTATCAAAGGTCCTTTTCAGCAATGTTTGAACAAAAAGACGAGAAAGCTTTTCATCTTCAAGCTACAACTGACTCCAGCTCTGTGATTTTTCAGCCCCTTTCATACAGCCATATATAAAATAATTATTTTTCACTTCCAGTACACTCTCAGCCAGTGTGCCCTAACAAAAACACTTCCCATTTCATCATGAGATTGCAATCACCAACAGAACTTGAATGGATTCCAAATGAGTGAGGAGAAAAAGGCTTTTGCTCCATGTGAGCCACTCTGTCAGCCCCACTCCACTTCATCAAAGTGATTGCATACATGAGGCACTAGCAAAAAGCTCTTTAGTTGAATAATTTTGCTTGTGGCACTCTCATGAGAAACCCATAACTACCTCCTCCTTTCTGTTGAGTATGACAACATTGTACAGTAGCTCTGCTGGGCTAGTTGACCCTCTCTGGCTCTGCCAACCTTATCCTGTCTTTGAGACGCTCTGATGAAGAAAATCACTTCAGATTCCATTTGTTCACACAGTACTAGGACATGTGTGTACATGGACCAACATCTGTGCACATGTGTGTCTCTGTGTGTATGTGTGCCCACAGCTCTTCCACCTGTCACATTCATGCAGGGTAATCCTGATTAAGGTTACATCTATCAGACAAGGCAGACAGCTGCTGTTACAGCCCAAATGCTCACTATCTCTCTGTTCAGTAAGGGATAAATGGACGTCCTTTGGTGCACAATGACAATTCAAAGTCATGGCTCATTGCTCAACAACACCTACTGGTAGATAGTTGTGACACCCTATGTGTTTCTTGGTTTTGATGACACTTCGTGATGGAAATACAAGCCCTACTGATTCTCCAACTGATTCCTGTGAGCTGCCAAAAGGTGACAGGTAGTTGCAGACTGAAAATGATTTCATAAATGAGTTCTCTGACAAGCTTTCTAGGCCAACTATGTTCCTGGCAGATAGATTAAACAACAACAACAGCAAAAAAAAAAACTCAGTGTTTTTTTTCTCATCAAATGTGAAATTGATGGATAACTGTGGAGTTGTGTATTATTATAAACAGAGCATGCCTGAAAATGGCAACTTGCTGTCATGCTAGGATGCAAGGACAAGTGTAGTGGGCCGAGAGCTCGGAGGACATAATTGCTTTCATAAATTGTAGCAAGTGAATGTTAGCCTGACCTCTAGTGGTAACAGTAATGCAAGGTGGTACAGTGGTAGAAATACCTCAGTGGAAATATGTTCCATTAAAAAATTTGTATTAACTAGAAGTACAGAATATTAGCTGCAAAAAAGTGATTTTCCTCATCACTCAAAGTAGACCCAATCAGAGACAGATTATCATAGATTTTATTGGATGTTTAATAGTAATAAATTGAATGTAGGTACCATTTTCTCACAAGTCACCCTTTATAAATGTGATATAAGCTTGAACTAATTGACATTATAAATGATATTAAATGATTTACCAATGCTTTATAAGTCAGTTATAAACAACTTTTGTGTTGGTGTCATCATGCCTCTCTTCACACTTTGTCTTTGTTTTTAGCTTTTAAATTCATCACAAAAACCCCTCCAAGTGACCATTTGACCCCTGAACTCAGGGTAAGAGACAGATTTTAAAAATGAACAAAAAAATCCCATAATCCTACAATTCCCATAATGCAACTGGATAACATATTGCGGCATGCTTCCAAAATGCTCTCTACTTTAAATCTCAAGCCCAAGCCAAAATACCCCTGATGGAAGCATTGGGGTAAAATGAACCATAAGTATAAATTGATGAAGTCCCCCTTTGATGGCAATTTATTATGACAAATCTATAAAGCATTAATAAGTGTTTTCAACCCTATATTGTGAATCTGAAAGCTTAATAAAATGGATGTGAATGAAACAGTGATTTCATCAACACTCCCCAGGCAAACTGTTTCTGTTTCAGATTTTGACAGACTCTGACTGGGTGCATAAATTTAGAGAATTCTAGTTACAGGAATTATTACTAGTTGCAAAGACAGAGAATTACAGGCTGGTGCAGGCCGACACCAAGATTGCAGACAGCCACATTTCCTCCCCTGCTCGCTTGCGTTGCCTGTTGACAGAAATGATTCATCTCATGTTTACACTATTCATTCAGTACAGTGCGTTTCCACAATCTGTCACGCTGACAGTGAAAGCTGTTGACACTCACAAACCATTTCAAGACTTAGAAAACACACTAAAAACATCTCAGACTCTGGTTCTGTTTGAGATAAATAATTGATGTGTGTTTGCAGCTTATTGTAACACCAGGACAATGCCTCAGCTATTCAGTTAGAAGGAGGAACAGTTGAAAGGAGTTTTTTTTTTTTTTTTTTTTGGCATTTTATGTGTTTATCTAATGTCCTTGGCTTTCTGTCAAAAAGACAAACCAACATACAGTCTGGAAGTGCTCCATTAACACTAAATGGAAGATTAACTTCATAGAAAAAAATGCACATATATGCTGTATATAAATGTACATATCTATTTGTCTAAAATTTAAAATCCAAGTAAGTCCACCGGTTCCAAAACATGTGCAGTGACCCGCTGCCCTGCAAAATCCTGCTGTCACAGTAATCTTCTTTTGCAATCCAATCTCTATGGAGCTTAATATCAGCGTGAGATAACAGATTTAGGAAGGAAGTACTGTGGGCTATTTTCTCTGATGAATAGGAGATATTAATAATGCTACCTCCCTACTGCGGGAGCTAGAAAGACCAAAGAGTCTCAAAGCTGACAAATGGATAAATTCCCTGTTATTATTTTTCCACACACATTTAAGGATGCAGTTTATGTGTTGAATAGGCAGACTGTTCTACACAGTCACCTGGTTTGCCCTAGGATATTGAAGGAACACTAATGTTTGTTAAAATTTTAATCTAGACATGTGATACTTTGCTGTAGTTGATGTTCATATCAAGATGGTTATTCAGCCTTAAGGCTAAATTAGCAGCCTTGAAAGGCGAACAAGCGACCTTATTTTGGGAGCAGTTTTAAGGACAGCTATCCTCATGTCCCTTAATGTCTTCTTATATGTGTGTGTTTCCCTGGCTACACCCAATTACAACCAGTGTGGGAATTGAGTCAGTAGTGTCATTATGTTTACACAGAAGCAAGGAGAGGAGAAACAGTGATTCACCCTAAATTATGTAAAGTTTCTGTGTTTATGTAATGGCCTTAGTGTTCTGTCAGAGCACAGAGGAAGAGAATGATATCTGTAGCTGTACAGCACTTACTCCTGAGTTACTCCTCAGTTCTTCAGTAGGAATATACTAAGTATTCTGCAATTCAATTAACTCAGCCTGAGATCCGTTTCGATTTTATGTAACTCGGGGGAACAACATTTCTGTCTCAGAGCGCTGAAAGTTTTTCTGTGTTCCACCAAGCTGCTCCAATTAAGGTTAATGGCATGGTTGTGTAACGATCCTGCTACAACAAGGCCCTTTTCAAACACCACTGCTATTGTATCTGGGCTCTGGCAGAATACAGGCATCTCCTGATGGAGCCATTGGGCTATAAAGGTACTTCAGCAGGCTGGTCCCCAGGCGCAGCAAGGTGCACATGGGTACCCTTGGGTGTTCTGGCAGCAGAGTTTTGTGGCAGGGCACCAAAGAAAACACACAGACAACAGATGGCTTCTGTTGTCTTCCACCCAGCCATGAGGCTTCTGCTGGCTCCGGGTTACAAAACCCACTGAGCAACGGAAACGAAGAGAAGCCTATGACTCAGTCAGGTGGAGTATGTGACTCATATGTGTACTAGTTTCCTTATACTGTAAGTAATCAACAAGCAACTTATTTTATATAAAATTTACTTTAGTTTGTAAGTACATTAAATCTTCTTCCAGCATTGTTAGTAATTATTAATGAGGACTGGTATTACTCATCTTCAATGGTGGATATTTAATTAACATAATTAAAATACAAGCATGTTCCAGCTCTCTGTAGTGCACACACAGTAAAAGCCATGTTCTTTCTCAGTGTTGGAAAAAGTGTTGGAAAAGATTAAAGATAATTGCTTTCAACACTAGATGGTGCTCAGCAACAGCAGTCATTCAGGGGAGGCTGCTTGTAACACATGAACAGTTCTCATGACAGCCTCTTCCAAAAATCCACAAAATGTAGTTTCATATGGTCTGTACTTGGGCGGCATGGTGATGCAGTGGTTTGTAATGTCGCCTCACAGCAGGAAGGTTTCAGGTTCTTTTCTGTGTGGAGGTCATGAGAGTGGAGCCCATGTTCTCCCTGTGCC
This sequence comes from Lates calcarifer, assembly GCF_001640805.2. Taxonomy (NCBI): domain Eukaryota; kingdom Metazoa; phylum Chordata; class Actinopteri; family Centropomidae; genus Lates; species Lates calcarifer. The sequence continues at coordinate 16,227,453 of NC_066839.1, forward strand.
TGCATGGGCCCCCTCACACCCTTAAGTAGCATAGAAAATGGATGGCGGCTCTGTACTTGCTGGTAAAGGGAGGGTTTGTTTAAAAGACAGACCTAAACAAACATATAATATGTATATTGTCTTTTTTTTTTTAATGGCTGGGATTCATGGGTATAACCATTATTCATTTTAAGAAATATTTAATGTTAATTCTGGCGGAGCCATTATGAGCAAACAAACCACCATCTTTCATCAGATTTTGATTAAAATGTTGCTAAATTCTGACACAAGTATGACATCACTATTTTCTGAAGAAACCCAACTCACTACAAACCAGTGAAAAGAACACAGTAATACAAAAACCAGTCATGTGAAATAATGAAATCCATTTTAACTTTGGCAAAGTATTTTGTCTATATGTAAAACCTCATCACTCATAGTAAGAGGCTGTTTTCAGGGACTTTAACCCCCTTCACTACAACTGTTTAATACTAGAGGAACATTGACTGATCACTGTCCTTTAAATGTTTGTGTAGTGGAAACCATGATGGTGTTAATCTGGTAATTAACTCTTAACAAGTCATTTAGTATCAGTTTACACCCAAGGAAGCATGAAAACCCCCTTTGCTTTTAAAAATTGCTCAGCCCAGTGAATAACAGTATATTACACTCCAGGGAGCCAGGAAGTCATGAGTGTGTCAGGCTGCACATGCAGTAGCAGGAAATAGGGAAGCATCATCCCAATTAAGTGTTCGGGATATTTTTATGCAAGTTGCTTGTATTTGACACTTTACCCTAAAATGTTTGTTTTTTATCAACCGTCGCCCCAATTATCTGGTCAGTAAACAGCATAATCAGAGCCTCAAGATGACAGGGTAAATTGGAGAGTGGTCTTGCATGCTGTCTTTTCTTTTCACACTCTTTTGTCAATACCCAATTATCCTCTCTGTTGCTTTCCCCACTGATAACGCATGACTTAAAATAGTTTTTTGGGGCATTGTTTTCTAATTGCAACAATCCAGAGTGACTTGACGCATTGATTAACAATTAATGGCTTTAAACAGTGTATAGGCGTAACAGTGGGTAGGCTGGAGCAGAAGAGAGATCACAGGGCATTTTCTTGCCGGGTCACTGCAAAAGTTATTTCTTTGGCTAGTTTGTCATTTTTTTCCACAAATACCTTAACATGGCGATAAAGCTATAGTGCAGTGTTTCACTGGCTCTGACATATGTGGCGTTGCTCATATGAAGACAGCTCTATTGACTGCAGGCATCAGATAAATGATGGCTTTTTTATGTGCCTGAATGCTAAACCTCATACTCTAATTATTGGAAATCCAGCCCATGTGGACCCCAGTCGTGTATGAAACTATAAGCATTACAGGAATTAATATTTGTGATAATTAAAATCTGCCATATGAGTAATTACCTCCATGTTTGTCAAGGACAGTGTGTTTGTCTTACTGCTGATCATCATCATTAGTTACGAAGATGTATGTGACCTCATCCACCAACTTTTGGCTCTGATTATGCAACTTTTATAAGATATAGAATGCAAGATAAGATATGTTTCATGATGAAATACGTCAATGATCAGAATATTCTCAATATCACATTCTATATCTGCTAAACTGGTAATAAGCAGCTTTCCCACGTCAGGCTGGCAACGTAATTTTATGCTTTACATCATTTTGCAATTGCTCAGAAATCTGGTTTTCACAGTGATTGACAAATGAGGAAGACTAGAAATAACATGCTATTTTTGTCTCTGTAACCTTTAGTGGAGCAACGTGCACTGCTAAACATCAACTGAGAATCACAGAGCAGTTTCAGTCCTGGTGGGCTGACTTGTGGACCCCAAAAGCTTTAAATCATCTGGCTCAATGAATCAGAGTCTTGACTGAGTCAAATTGCCTGACTGTGCCCTGTGGGAGAGATAATTGGGTGAAACAGGTTGTTTTGTGCCTTACCGAGGTACAAGAGAAGAACGGAGAAAACAACATGGACTTCTCATTTTAGATAAAACCTCTGAAGCGTGCAGTGTCTAGTTTTTGTTCAGGCTGAGTTCAGGTTTTTCAATAAGGCAGTGGAGACTGTAACTTCCTACACACACATTCTCCTAAACCTGCAAGCACTGAGACCCACAGCCATCTTAGAGACCCGACTGAAGCTGACTGGTACTGCTGAATTTGAACCCTGAACCTGGCCTGTGGCCAGAGGCAATATTTTTTTACTTTTGTTCAAATGCTAAATGATATGTTTCCTTTGAAAAGATTTTCTCATACATACAAAATAAATAATCTGAACAGTGGTTAACACAGAATGGCGGTCCAATAGCACCAACTTACGCATTTCAATCAACTATCAGCATCTAACACTGTAGCATGTTGAGATAATGAATCATCTTCCTGCAAGTTAATAGATAAACTTTTCTGAATATCAAACAAGATGAACATGACTGGTGAGCTCAAAACACTGTTCTCAACTGAGAAGTCCAAAGCTTTAGTATATAATCCAGAACTGAACTTTAGACAATCACCATGCTCTTTAAGTGCAGGAGTTGCAGAGAAAATGATTATACTGCCGTCCTCCTCAGGACAACCAACCCTGATAACAGGCAAGAGTTGAACCATAACAGTAAATTTGCTGCCAGAAAACAAAAACAATGATTACTACAAGCAACCCTTTTCATAGCACACATCAGCAATACAGTCATTCGATAGATTGCTATCTTTAAAATACAAACTATAGCAACTTTAAATTAATTTGTTTAGGGCAGCCTTTTTTTTTAATTTGGCCAGTTTTCACAAAATGTATTAATGGTCATGGTCATGTCATGTGCCAGCTTTAATACGAACCAGCAAAACAACTGAGACATAATTTAAAGACAGCCATGAGAGGCTGCCTGTAGATAAATCTGCATTGCTTTTTGACTACAGAGCTGCCCACAAAATAGCAGTTGTTGCCTTTTATTGTAAATATCAAATGTACAACGTAGCCTGTTCAGTTTCAGAAACTGCTGAGCCCTCTTCATGCCAATTATCCAGCCAAGTAAGAAGAAAAGAGTTTTGACCCTTGACCCCTCTGATCATTCTGCTGTTTTTAAATTCACACTCTGCAATGAATAGTTGCACACACACACAAAGTACCCACACACAAACGCACACTGACAATCAGACACAATGAATGCCAGACAACTCTGCAGAGTTGTGATGTAATTAGACTTGTTAATTGGAAGAGAGCCTTTCACCACCTGCGGCAGTAAGAGTGTGAGTTTGTGGTCATCTCTACAGAAATAGTCCTGTTAATTGTTTTGGTTTCCAGGCATCCATGGTGCAGGAGGAATGTGACAATACAGTTTTGTAGTTGCTCTCAAGTTACACCTCAGACTGCAAAACCTGCTTGCATAAAGGGGCATTGTGATCACTTTGGAGTGTTTATTGTCATAGGACTGGCAATTTAATTCACATTCTACCCATATAAAAAAACACTACAACATCAGTGCGAGAATGGCAGCCATTCAACCACGTACTAACCACCTGTGTTCACTGACAGGCAGAAAGATAGAAAACATCTTGTTAGACAGGAGAAATATTTTACATCAAATACAAAGACAAGGCAAGGAACACTTTGATAGTTTCAGAGGATGAGCAGCATAAATGTCATTATGATTTAACGCAGGCCAAGTACCTCCACCCAAAGGCTCTCCCTTAACAACATTTGCATTTCTGAAAACTTGGCACAGCTGTTCCATTCTCTTCACAGGAACAGAATCATCCTGAATGTAAAGTTTGCTTGTTTCAATGTGCTTTTTTATGCTGTCAATCCCTCTTTGAAGGTGCCTTGAATGTGCCTTGTTGAGGATGCTAACATTCATTGATTTTCCAAGGTTGATCAAAGAATCATAGCAGCTAATTAATCATTTAAAGAAGCAAATTCTTTGGTGGTCAGATCATGATTTTTTTTTTTTTTTTTTTTTTTTTTTTTTTTAAAAAGAGGCAGCTCTGAGGAGAACCTCTGCTGTTTCATTTCCAGACAGATATGGATTTCATAATGGATAAACACAGACTCACTGTCTGCTTCATTTCCTTCTAATAGGATAAATCTGTTTACTCTCCCTTTTTCAGTAATTCTGCTTAAAACAAATTTGCCAATATGTGCCTCCCACACAAGGGTGGGGTCTGTTTTATACTATATTATAGCTGTACTGAAGACAGGAAAGTACTACACATTTTATCTGCCTAAGCCTATAAAATTCATGAAGAATTTCATTTCGAACAGGCAAGGAAAATATGATCTTTCCTTGTCTTTTTTGTTCTTAAAACAAAGATGAACATGCATGCTATACTCCAGTGTAACTTCTGTTAATCTATTGAACTGCCCGTAAAAAGAACCGTACTAGCACAGCTGGTAAGTGAGGTGGCACGGACGTCAAAGTGCAAAGTACAACTAGGCTGATATATAGCCTGAAGTAAATAATAGATAGAAGCTGATCGAACAACTTTTTTTTTTTTTTTTTTTTTTTAACTACTGGATTAGACACAAAACTCCTGCACTGAAGGCATAAGGCTCTTCACCTAATTTATCAATTTATAGTCTTTGCTCACCCCACTCCTCTGGATTATACAGAAAATAAACCCACCAACAGCAAGATGAAATGATAGTCAGACTCATAGCTGTGGTTTGTTTTTCCCTACTGCCCCCTGAGCCCAATTACTGTTGTTTACGGGCTCCAGATTTTGTCACATATAGGGTACAGTAAAGGGCATGAGTAACTCAGTGCCCTGCAGAATCGCTGGCACTTTAGGTAAGTGATGGCAAAATAGCCTTTGAGAGATAACAAAACAAGTTTCTACACGCCTGCACAAACAGGATTACAACTTAAAAATATACTTTTATTTCGATAAATCTGAAACATATTTTCTCTAAAGATGTTCCAGTTTAATTTTTAACTAAAATTAATACACTATAGGCAAACTTGTCACTGGTTCTTCAATTACTTTTTCAAACCTTCATGTACTTTTTGTAGGTCTGTTCCAATACCTAACCTCTACTATTGCATGGGAGATTGTCTTTTTGCTGTCACTGTAGATACAGATACACTACAATTTAGTTAATTATCAAACAACAATGGCCCATTGTTGTTCCCTGCTTCTTTTTGTATTGCATCTTTATCAAGGCTGCTATTAACTGTAGAGTTGTACTGCACACCCTTCTCACCCCCATCTTTCTCTCTCTGTTCTCTGTTTTCTGAGTCATGCCATTAAATGTAAGCTTATCATCATCAAATTGTCCCACAGAACTTGCTCCATCATCGAACATGATACTCATTTTCCTTTGGGAGAGTCACTCCATAAAACTATGATCCCAGATTGGCAGCTTTGTTTGTACAATGTAAACGTCCTTTTTAATTAAAATTAGTACCTGCTGGCTCAGATTAGGCTCACTGGGCTCTGAAACAAATTAGTACACACCATTGTACAGCATCTCACATGCTGCCATGGCTGAAAGGCACAGCTGAAAGACTTCTGAAATTACTGCAAAATAGAATTTGACCCCTGATAAGGCCCACTATCTATTCTGCCAAGTGTGACATTTTGATGCAAAGCTGGATGTCTCAGGAGTGGGGAGCACTCAAGTATTTTACCCAGGCATTTTAGTGTGCATATACTTATTTTGTATGCTAGTAAACATTATATTTACACTACAGTTAACAGAGAATATTTGACTTTTTAAAAACATTGTCTTGCCTTGTTATAAATCAGACAACAGTCATTCACATTCTCAGATGACCATTTTATGTACCTCTACATTGATGGTGGAAACTAAGTACATTTACATAAGTACTGTACTTAGGTGCGCTTTTAAAGTAGTTGTTCTTCACACATTGTATATTATGTAAATGTATACTTCCTCTACTTCACTACATTTTAGAGGGAAATATTGCACTTTGCCACTTTATTAATTTTAATCAGTAGTTACTTTGCAAACTAAAGGTTCAGCACATCCAGACAGGATTTTTTTTAAATATCAGGTGGGCAGCAGGTCATCCACTAATTGGAAGGTTAGCCATAAGGTTGGTGGTGGTTCAATCCCTGGTTCCTCCAGTGTTGGAGCGGCCTCAGGCAAGATACTAAACCCCAAATGTGTCATCTGAACGTGACTGTATAGAAATGCGCTGTACGAATGTGTGTGTGAATGTAAAGCAAGTGAATCAATAAGGCTAGAGATGTGCTTTACAAATGCAGTCCATTTACCATTTACTCTGGCTGATCTGACCTCCAGTCAGGTCTAAGCTACATGGAGTTATACTGAGAATAACAATGTGGTGTCACCAAATTCTATGGATTATTAACAATAACTAATAAAACACAGCTGTACAGTCCTATGAAGAGGTCTACTTCAGCAACATAAGTGTAATCAAACACTACCAACACAGTCAAACAGAAGTTATATTTACATTCACTGTTAAATCCAGTGTGTATTCTTGGACTCTAACAAATATGATGAATGCATCTCCTTCTTCAAAAAACATTAGCAAAAACAGGTTTTTAAGTATTTTAAATCCAGCATCATTTACATTCATATTTACCAGCTAACAGTCTTTTTCATTATATTTGTTGGTGCATTAGTGTGTTTCTTGGCACGTTACCACATCCATTGGATCAGTGGAATAGTGTGAAAACAGAACTGTGTATCCTGCATGAGGATTCACATGCATGAGATAAACAAATGGGACCCACTCACAGAAAAATAGCTCCATTTCGCTACCAGAGGTCAAAAACTCCACGGGGAACCTTTAAGTAAAGAATCTGAATACTTTTCCACCCCTGGGTATTCCTGGCTATAGGGTTATGCTTTCCCTTGCAGAACTTAATTAAGGATGATAACCACCAGTGCTGTAAAAGTGTGGTAATGCAATTGTGGTGCACAGAATGAAAGACATTTATCATGCCATGTCCTGCAACGGGCCCATGTACAAAGAGCTGTAAATGAGCTTATTTCCACTTTAGGGAGCATATTTTTTTAAGTGAGAGTCTACCTATACTGCCTACAACAGCAGTCCGAGCTAGGTCATTAGCTAGAACTGTAATGTATGTGGCATAGGAGCAAAACACAAACTAAAGTAACTCAGCTTTGGATATACATTACTTTGCAGCTCAGCATTTCTTTTCTCCAGCAATTAACATCCCACAGGTCTTTTTCACAGCAGACATTTTGACTTGTCATGAAAGAAAAAAAAAGTGCTGTTATTAATAACATCAACAATGGCTCCGCTCTACTAATGTGTCTCAGTGAGACATGACAAGGAGTGAGCAGGAACAGTACCCTGAAATTGCAGCATCTAAACTGAATTCAGCCATAAATCATTCAGCATTTACACCTGTGCTTTTGTCAGAATGTCTTCTGTGAAAAAGGCCTATTGAAATAAAGAAAAGGTCACTGTAATATTATACTGTAATCATATATGATTACAAATTCACTGTATTGTACTTATTCGCCTATTTTAACACATGCATTTTCACTTCAGTCTGGTTGGACTCCTGTCTAAGTTGATGCGTGCGTACAGGAAATTATGTTATGTTACAAAACACCATACACTAATGAGTATGATAAAGTCTCCCCCGCCTTAATTGATTGATAGAGATGTCAATCAAAGAGTGTGTACACGCCCATGCAGTCCTGAGAGAGCTAATCAGCAACATAAGTGAAAACACCTGTGTAAATGTACAATGGGTAATGTACAGTAGGGGCAGTAACTAGCATTAAAACAATAAACCAGTAGATTCTAATGGATTCTACATCATATGTCAATGACTGGGTGGTAATTCACCAGGTAAGACACAACAACTAGAAAGCTTTAAAAGAAGTTCTAATGATTGGATGGTATTTAAAGATCATGTGTGGTCAAAAAAAAGGAAAAAAAACAGCTGATTAAAAGGTTCCTGCCTGAGTTAATTGGCCCACAAGTAGCCTATCTAGGAGGCCGCTAAGATAAGAGCTAATTGAACTGTTTAAATGTAAAAACAAATTGCTAAAATGTTGCTAAATGGAATGAAGGTCATTCATTTTATTGTTTGCGGCCGTGTTTTCCTACTGTAACATGTCTACACGTCTTCTGTGAAAAAGGCCCATTCTCTGAACACTGTTGCTGTTTGTTCCTAACTTCATGTAATCGCTTCCTGTTTGCTTGACTGCATCACATTGCTCAATGTGTTCATGCAAAAGTGGTTAAGAAAGCAAAAAACGGGCATTGATTTTGGCCGATTTGGATCCAGCCAGAGGGAGCCCTGTTGATTTTCATTCCAGCCATCTAATCAGGGGCTGATTTACAACCAGGATGCAAAGTGAATGTAATTGCCAGCATTTAACTGCCAGGTGGGATGGAAAAACAGCAGTGCTGAAACTGCATTGGTTGGTGTTTTGGTGAGATTTTGACCTGTAGAAAAGCCCTCTATGAACATTTTTAAGCATGTCCTCAAAGCCTGAAATAGTCTCGACTGTAAATGAATGTTAAATAATTAGAACTGTTGTTTCTCTTCAGAGAACTGAATAAAAATCTGGACACGCATGAGCCTCTAGGACTCCTTCCATGGCCCCTGATGAACCCAGGATCCTCTCGTCAAGACGACTGGATCGCCCATGCTTATGCTGTACTGAATACGACTCTGCAGGTACATGCAATTGCACACATCTGCGGGTGGGGGGCGCTGTAGGGCTTGTGTGAGCGAAACAAAGTGAAAGGGGAGGAGCAGCATCGGGAGTAAAGTGGCCACACGGTGTGCCAGTCCGTCCAAGCAGTCGCTTACATCTCAAATCCGCCGCCGCGCAGCGAGCACAGTAAGACGCGTCTGCCAAGTCCTGACCACTCCACTTGGTGACGTGCAGCGCGGAGGACAGACAGGCCACTGACCGACCAGCACGCAGCCGCCACCAGTGCACAGTGTTGTTCCCTTCGCTCTAAAATGCAACAGCAGTCTTTGCGGGATAAAGACAGCATTCATACATAAGCAGCGTCGTAGCGAAACAAGGACAAACGCCGGGGGACAGGAGCAGCGAGCGGCCGGGTAGGTAAGCGCTCAGTCAGCGTAGGTGGACACGGTCGCCACGCTGACTGTGTGTACGCTTAATTTTGACGTGTCTTTGTGTCAGGCAGGAGTTTAGACGGCACACGGGCACTTGTCCTATCATGAATGAATGAGAGGAGGATCATCAGTTTCACTGCCACCCCTAAGCTGAGGACCATAGCCTACCAAATGGTGTGTGTGTGCGGCGCTCACGTTGTGCGCAAGCGCTCCTGCTAGAAAAGAAAAAAAAAAAAAAAAAAAACTAACTTCACGTCTCGGAGCGTGTGAGAGAAACTAGGGAAATAGTGAGGTAGTGGTCGATTTAAAGGTCAGCAATTTAGGACTAACGCCTGGTGACTGCTGCAGCTATATTTCCTTGAAGACATTCAAAAACAGCTTTTAATTTACCTTAAATTAGTTACACATAATGTCTAATGTATAATTATAATAAGTATGAAACATTTCCTAAATGGCACATTTATTAATAAACAATTGGGAAAAATCGAGCAATTGGTAAACCAGTATTAACTCATGTAGCTTTTCCTTGTGCTACATCTTTTAATGTATGCTTGTATGTGTTCCCAAAATACACAGCTTCATAGACCTGTATGTCATAAGTGCACAGATTGCATTTGAAACATTTTTTTATTGCATCCCAGATCTGTGCACTTTAACGTACCTAAGTCTGTTTATAGAATTCCTATTATTATATTCTACAGATGTATCTAACTTTTAGCCCACACCACGCAAGACCCATCCTCCAGACAACAAAGCATTACTCATCAGAAGTCCCATGTGTTGTTACAGTGAAGTGCTGCAGCCTTGGTTGTGAAGTAGAGCACTGTTTGTGAGGGACACTGCCTTTTTCCACACAGAAAGTTATTTATGAATACAGAATCCATCAGTTTAGAAACGCTGCTGCTCGTCTATGAACAGCAGTGTTTTCATTTTCCTGGCAAGTGAGAGGCTATCAATGAAAGAATGAAGTTCAGTACAAATTGCAATATTATCACATTTAATCCGCAGTCCATATTTAGCATGATTTATTATCAAACTCTCATAACCAAACACACACTTGTCAATCCTCATTGGTCTTGGCACTGATGCCTGTTTACGAGCCCCAGCATGAGTGTGTGTTACTATATATAAATAGATGTACAGCCGCCCGACTTTGCTGTATGTGTTTCTATTCCTAAATGGACGTACCCCGGTGCTGTTATTGTATTAACGGGCCAAGCATGTGGGGCAGAAGCAGGACACACTTCCCTACTGATGACATTTGAAAACCTAGCAGGCTATCGTGAATCAAGGCGAGGATTAAGGGCTTTAGTCCTAGTCCTCTCTGAACAGGCAGGGAGCTCCGCACTCGATGAGGTAAGACAATGCATTTGCCTCAGAGCCGGGGCCATTTAGCAGGGGTCTTCTCGCCTCATCTGCTGCGTATGACGGAGAACTGTCTCTGCATATTTAGGATAACCCGCCACCATAGGTGGATGATTATGCAGCAGCATCAGCAGCAACATAAAGAGGTGTACATTTGTGTGTGTTAAAGCCACAGAGCCTCATTGTCAGGCAAGGCACACCTCTGTGGAAGTATTGTGGTTTCTCTACTTTGTCACAAGCTTCTTTGCAATAAACTCAATCAGGGATAATTCGTCTCTATCAAACGTGATTTGGGTTGGCCTGGGGAACTGCTTTGGCCTGAGGAATTCATTTAGAAATTACCCCCAAGGCATTTATCCTATTAGTAAAGGCCAAGCAAAAAAATGACTCCTGTTGTTATGGTCAGCAAGTTACAATATTGTAAAGCTCAAGGCCATTTGTGCATTTATTTATTTTTATTTCACCCCAATTTCCCCAAGATAGAGAGCTCTTTTGCAGGATAAAGTGAGCATAATTTGATTGGTGCGTATACTGGGCTGTAAATACAAGCAAAGAATCACGGATGAAATGCTGTGCAGTATATTCTTGTACTTGGATGAAGTTGTGATCCACTGGTTTTGCCTCGGGTGATGGACTGCAGTTAAAAGGACTTCAGAAAACAGAGGCTTTGCCAGGCTTGCCAACCAACATGACCGCAAAAAGCCCGGCTCTCAGTGTTTTTCATGTACCAGCTTTCAGATAAACATAATGGTGCCTCGGCTTCTGTAAGGCAGCAGCATGGAAGAGATCGAGCCATTTTACACTGTTTACTCCTTTTTTAAGAATGCACACACAATGCTTCTGTTCATCCGCACCTGCTTCACCAAAGCAAAATATTAACGTTCGAATGTAGTCGGCAATTACTCAGATTCTGGCGGAGCAGTGGATATTAGAGGGCCAATGTGGACCAACACAACCCCAATCAGAATGAAAACGAAGAGCAGTTGTGCATGTGTTTATTTATTCCCTGCTAGAAAATGAACTCCCATTTTGTCCAAGTTTGGATGGGTGAATCCAAATGGATCTCTTTTTTGTGATCACATTTCAAAGACACGCACTAGCAGATTTTAAATTAAGATTTCTTTCATAGGCTAATTTGAGTGTACATGCTCATTTATTCTGTGTATTTAACTTTAACACAAATGCAGCAGTTAACGCCCTTTCAGAAATGACTGAGCAAGGATGCCAATGTGGAGCATAAGCAGAGAAGTACAAACACTTTTTGCCATGTCTTTGTTGTCCAAGGCTCACCTGGCTAAAAGACTTTGTTAGCTGCTTGACAGATAATGACCATATACAGTGTAGATATAAAGAACAGCTTCTGCATGCCAGGATCTCACACTCCATTTTAATAGATTGTGAGATCATAGTGTTGAGCTGTTCTCTGTCTCTTTGTGCGGAAAATTTTCGATAGATTGTAGTCATTTGCTACCACTTTTTATATCTGTGTATGTGCAGTTAAAAAGCTGTAGTATTGAGATCAAATTCTCATTGTCTGCTTCGCTGACGGCAGGTGAGAATGAAGTGACACTTGTATTAAAATGATCAAGGTGTTATCACATTTTTCCAGATCATTAATCATGCGGGTCACACATATGGCTCATCTTTATCCTCTGCTAAATTAAAATAACTTAACTGTCTTCATTGACTTTAAACTCTGTGCTGCTTTGTGGAAGTTAAACATTTTCTTATAAATCAAGGAAGAATAATTCTTTTGTTTTGTGACTTTCTGATGGTACTTAACCACGAGAATACTGTAACAGCCTCTTGAACCTGGAGTGCATGATGCTGTAGAGCACTTAGCACATAAATATGAAGTCAATTTTAACCACAGTTAAAACTGAATGCAGAAGAGAGCCTGGAGCATCTGCAGCATGCTTCATAGCTGCTTGTGAAATAATCAGATATTACTTAACATTAGCGAGAAGAGGCTGCATTGTTCTTTGCTGTATGTGTGATTTTGACTAAACAATTAAAACTTTGTAATCGGTTGAATTCATTAATGGAATAGTCAGACATTTTGGGTAATATGCTTACTTGTTTTCTTGCTGTGAGTTTAAAAAGAAAGTAAAGTAAGCACATTTCCCAAAATGTCTGACTATTCCATAGTTTACCTTTGACCTAGCAAATACCCCTTGTAGACTCTGGTTGTTTTTACACCTCATATTGGAACATCTTATACAAACTAGATTGAATGAAATTGGGTGGCTGTGTCTCAGGAGGTAGAGTGGGTCCTTCACTAATCGGAAAGATTGCTAGATCCTCCAGTCAGCGTGTCGAAGTATCCTTGAGCAAGATACTGAACCCCAAATTGTATGTATAGATGTACAGATGTACAGATGTAGCACTGTGTTAGAGAAGTGCAAGGGAAGTGCTGTTCAAATAGAAGCACTGTACGAATGTGTGTGAATATATGTATGCGGTCCTTATGCTAGAGTTTTAGAGGTGCTGTAAGGTGGATTTTTTTTCTTTGTTAAGACAGAGTCAGGCTAGCTCATCAGTCTTTGTACTAAGCTTACCCAACTGGCCATTGGTATTTACTGTACAGACATGAGAGTGGTATCAGTCCTCTGAACCACTGAACCGTTTAAAACAAGTCTTAGACAAAGCTTACACAGAAGTCTTAAATTATAGTTATGTAGGCCTAAATTGCACTTTTTCTTATTCACAGCACATACTTGTTGTCTCTACTTGTCCTTGTATTTGTTCCACTTAAAATTGTCATTTGAGGTCCCCCAGTAAGCTTTGCATTAAGAAATAAAGCCTATAGCTTAACTCCCACAGCCACATAAGTGGTGCACACAGTTGGCTGAGTGCAGTATGCTCATCAAGGTGGTAACATCTTTTTTTTCCATTTCAAGCGGTCATGCTGAAATGGTGAAAGTGGCAGTTCAACGACAGCAGGACCAAATTTAGATTATCTTTACCTGCTGGAGACAACAACCACATCCACGCTTTAGCCGCGGCCTGCGGTCAGTTAATTGGAATGAAGTGGCACTGAAGCGAGTTTGGCGTACCTCAGTCATTTAAAGAGATCCAATCTCCCACTGATCACGGTGGGTTTCAGGATGTCCTAGCCATGTTTATTAGCGTATCTCAAAGGTAACATGCTTGATAGGAGAAGAGCCCGGGGCATGCTTGATCTGTGTTGAGTTGGTCGGCTGTGTACAGCTTTGATATCAAGATGACGAAGGAGTAAACTGTAAAAGGAGAAGGATGAGGTCTAATTTTCTTCTAAGACAAAGCAGTTTGAGGCCATCTTTTTTTGACATCAGGTGTTTTCAAAGTAACACCTGTAAATAATTTGTAACTATGATGTTTGCAGGTTCTATTAATACATATTTAAAAATATATTTCTGTAGTCAAGTTATTTAATGAAGAGCTTTTGAGAAACATTGCCACTGTCTGAACAAATAAATGGTGGTGGTGGTTACTTTTTGCAGAACAACTGAATACTATCTGAAGAAAAATTGTTATTCCTGCTAAATCTGACATGTGACTTCCTTTTATAAGAATAAAGATGGGTATACTTAAAAAAAATTGGGGTGAATTTTGCATTTTAAGGAACAGTAGTGAATCAGTCTTCTATTATTCCCACTACAGCTTTTATGTTTCCTTGCTGGGTTTCAGCAGCAGGGGTATCTTTGCTTGCTATGCTGCTGAATATTTAGCTTGATCACAGGCTATTACAAAGCATAATATACTTGCAAATGTACACGGGGCAAAAGGCCACGAGCAAACGCTGTGTTCCCAAGCTCTTTAGAGATCAGTGAACTATGAAAGGCAGTCTCTTCAGCTGCCCTCTTGAATACAGTCACTGAAGGGCTAGTGATGCTGGTATCATATTTCTAAAAAGCCTGCAGTTTCCCTGTTCAGAGACCCAAATGGTCTCAAAAAGCACTAAGCTCTCAACCTCCTACATCCTGTAGAGAATTGAGTTGGTAGCTCACTTTCAAATGTTAGTTTGGGTCATTTTAAATAAGTTTTTAATTTTCAAACTTAGGAAATTTCAGTAACATTTGACTGGAGTTGTTGCATTATTTTGAAAGGCTTATAGATTGTAAAAATCTGGCTATTTTAATGAATTACCATATAAATTATATATTATTTGTATATATTAGTTTTTAGGAACATTCAGATGTATATTAGTAACAAATAGTTCTAGTAGCAGGTTTGTCATCCATTTAAAAAAAAAAATCTATTTGCTTAAAAAAAAAAAAAAAAAAAATGCACATTCTGTAAAGTAAAAGCAAATCCAGCTACTGATAACAGCTTTGGTGAAGCACGTAGTCTTCTGTGGAGCCATCCATCTTGTCTGGCACTATACTTTGCACATACATGCAATATTTGTTGAGAGGTGTGCATTAGCCCATGTCTTAGTGTTCTTATGGCCTTAATATTTTCTATGTAGTCCATCAGCCACGCTTTCCAGGAAGCAGATCCAAGCTACGCTGCCCAACAAAATGCTGGGACTCATTAGGCCCTGAGCAAGCAAGCTGACACCAAGAGCCAGGGCCAAGGGCCATACTTATGAGATAAAGACCCAATTCCAAATGTACCCATAGCTTTAACCCAGTGTCATTTCATGTGGTGTTTGGAAATATTTGGTTTCTTGCAAAAGAAAAAGCCTACTTAGCCTATCTGAGGGAAAAAAAATGGAAGCTATTACCATAATTTTAATACCCACACAAATGGCTTAAATTCACTTGACATGTTTGAGGACAGGGGGGTGAGGATTTGGTTTGGACTTGGGCCTGTGAGGCTTCATCTCAGGGCCCCTGCAGTCTGTGAAGCTGCTGTGTGGTGAGTGGCTCCACGGGGGGCAGGTTAAGCCTGTTAGCCCCATATGATGACACCACAGGTTTGTTCCATGGATGGGGGGCAGATGGGAAGGAGGTGGACATGGAAAAATCTTTTCCATCTTGTAGCTCATTGCCACCACCATAGCCACTGCCATTTTTTTTGTTTATGCAGACTCCCATTAAGCCTGGCTACAGGAGTATTTCTGCTCTGTGGCTATCTGACAGCCACAGCTCCCCTGGCATCTCTTTTATGAACCTTAGTCATTTTAATAAGGTGTATTTTACAATCTTATCTCGACTTTGGAATAAACATCATCTATAATAAAATGTAAAATCTATTCTAGGTATGTCTGGGCTTTTAAAAATGCAGAATATAGCAGACATTATTTGAGAGTGCACTGGCCCTTAGAAGGACATGGATGTATTATGTAATAATTTATTTGAAATTGAATAATTGAATCTGCCTTGAGGAGAAGCAGAGTTTAAAGAGAGGCCTGCTGGAACAGGTTTTGAGGTGGAATGTCAGACTCAAACCAGCTCTGTCTGCTTGAGGCGAACCAGACTTCAAATTACTTCAAGAGGAAAACAAATTTCACCGGTCACTGAAGTCACTTGAACTCATTTCCCCCCTCCTTTCTTCTCAGAACCATGGGAAATTATAATAAAACTATCTGAGGTTTGCTTCTGTCATTTGAGTGGTGCCACTACATAACAGCAGTATGTAGTTTATGTGCTGTGGTAATTGCGTTGTGGAGTGTTTCTGCCTTGATTTTGTCATTTGTCTTGGTATTCACGAGAAACAAATTATATTATATGTTTAGAAACTATTTGATACCGAGCAGGCTTTCCCAGTAATCTTCAAAAATCATTATATGACCATTATACATTATAAAGAATAATGAGAAGTGACAGGCTGTTGTGTGCCTGCATCTTGTGATATTGCTGCTTCTTTATCCTCCACCATGTATTTTATTTTGAGGAATCCGCTCATTCTGCAACTGCAAAACTCTAAATCATTTATCTCCAGTGAGGAATGAATATGTAAATAGTTCACAGTTAATGGAAGTATACATAACAGCAACTTACAGCCATGTCTGATTTGCATACTCCAACAGAGCAAGTTGAAAGGTGGCTTTTGCGTTAAGAGGATACATAAATCATGTGTTCGCAGGAGGTGTGATGTGCATCTGTAATATCATCCTATTTACAGCCTGTTTGCCTCAGCCTGGATGTATTCTTCCAAGGACTACAACAGCTTAAAAAAATACTGGCCCCATCCCAGCCACCTAATGCTGTGATACATGTACTTCAACACTGATTAATTCATCTTGGCAGTAGGTTTCCCCTGTATAAATACCTGCAGCACAATGACCAGGGTCATTAATTGTATTTAGTAATTACTGCATGGCATCTGGCAAGAAATAATAACACACTGTTTTCTGAAATGTGCTCTCACTGTCTGTCAGGGGTGTCTAGCTGTTGCTGTGATACTTTGCAAGATGAAAAATTGCATGTTGCCACTGCAACTGGGTGTCAGTGGATCACCCAAATATCAAAATACGACTGTTTATGTTTATATGTAAGGGTAAAGAAAAATCAAGTGGCAGTCGCAGGGACATTGCTCATACTACCTTTTAAATGGAAGCCTAGTTACTTAACCTCTCCTTTACATCTTTACAGTTCATTGGTGTGGACTTGAAAGTCGAGCGATTGCCACTCATATCGGCAGCCAAGGAAATGAACAGTGAAAATCAGAGAGAAGTAAACTCCCGCTTGGAAAGACATGAAGGGCAGTGTTCTCTGCCTGGTCTCTGTGCAGCTCGTATATTTTATGTGTTGCAGTGTGTGTGTGTGTGTGTGTGTGTGTGTGTGTGGTGTTTTTATTCAAAGACATAGATACATGGACATTTTGCCGTGATAAAACTGACCATAATGTTAATAAGACGGCGGCAGAAAGTGGCAGTGTAAAGATTGTCATTGCTTGGTGCCCGTGGGCCTCGAGTGTAATTTTATAGCGTTCCCGAGTAGACATTTCTATTTCTCAGCATTTGCAAGATAGGCCTATCCATTCCTCCTCTCCGGACATGAATTCGTTGCTGCTTGGAAAAGAAGCCTTTTGATTTTATGAGAGAAATGTTTAAACAGCAGTCAGTGGTCATTTGCCAGTTTGGCTGTCGAAAAGCTGCTCAGAACCAGCAGCTTTAGAAGCAGCCCTTTACTTTGTTTTCCTGGTCATTGCAAATCTTGAAGTTTGCAACAATGCCGTTACCCTGAAATGAACAGTCCACTTGAAAACAGCTCCAACAGCTTATTGAGAATGGGGCCAAAGCAATGGCAGCCAAGTTTGATTATTAATGGCGGGTCTGTATCTCTCAGGCCCTAATTGGTCTCTGCTGATTGCTGAGCATTCTGATTAAGAAATGCCATTAAAATTGATGTATTATGCATCCAAGTGTTTTTCACAGTTAGATAGCTGCTTCAATCAATTGATAATTACATAGACGATTTATTGCTAGGGTTTCATTTTGACAAGTTTACAATAATTGGCATGGGAGAACTTTTTCTGTCCTGTGAATGAGAGAGAGCGGCTTCTTGGGCGAAATAAATTGAAATGACTTCTTGAACAAAGCCCCAAAAATCAATTCACAAAGTTTCATTGTTCCGAATCAATCCTGATCCTGAAAGAAGATTAACACTGTCAATTTTTAGTATTATCTATCACATATTTATCCGTTACTGATCGTGTTACTGTTCCTCACTCAGAAGTGACTTGTTGGACTCAAACTTCATGTTTTTCATTATGGATGTGCAAGTAGTTAATTAGAGGAAGAGGAGACAAAATATAAATCTATAGGGAAAAGTCAATGAGGTAGTTAATGATCTTGCTTGGCGTGGAGTTAATGGAAAACATCTCTAATTTCATGGCAAAGTAAACAATTTTCCTACGGGGTTTTAACTCATTTTCTAGTTTAAAAAAAATAAAAAATATCAAATGAACAAAGAAAAAAAAAAAAATCAGATTTTGTTTATATGCCACAAATCCAGTGTTCTTGCTTTGGATAAAAAAGTTTTAGTATTTCTCTTACATTAAGCCCTTTTTTGTTTAACATTTTAAACTGTGAAGTATGTTATTTTTCATGCTTATTACCGGTGTTGTTGTCGTTTTAATTATATCAGTCTTAATTTGCCTTATGATAAATGTAAGGTGGCAGCAGAACATAATGTATTCAGCTATAATATTCATTACCTCCTTTTAAAGATATGTCTAATAAATGCAGAGTTGGACACATTCAAACTTTTAATGAGATCTCACATAGGATCATTTTGGCACCGTTACATAAACTACCATATGTCAGAACTTTTTTTTTTAGACTCAGTCTCCGAACAACAGCAGACGCTTTTTAGCTCCATAAACCGATGGTGGAAAGAATTGGTTTTATACCAGTGAGCTACTGTCTTTTATCATCCTCTCGAGGAAGATTTGGCAAGGTAGCTGTTTCCATTCTTGCACAATCATCACAATGGAAATCAGACTTTAAAAAAAAAAGAATAAAGAAACATGCCTTCATCCACCATTTTTCATCTTCAAAGAAAAAAATGCAGTCAAAATCATGTTCTACAGACTATTAAGCCTGACGTGATGTATGTGACTTGGAAGTCGAGTCAGCAAAACATGATGAATCAGCATTCAATAACTTTTCACTTTTTGAAAAGGCTTCTCTGTCTGCTTTGTCTCAGACATATGGTTCTACTCTGCAGCCCACTCTGAGAACTGTCTATATCATCTGTGTATTATTTTGAAGAAGAGCAGATACTTCAACTTTTTCAGCCGTTTTTTTAAATAGTTTTTGGCAGCAGATCTTGACAGTAAGAGGGAAGAAAGAGAAAAATGTACCTGTGCAAATACAGATGGTGTGATTACTTAACTGCCCAGCATAATCACACAGCCTGCTCAGACTGTATTCCTGCAGTGCTGCATGGGAGTTTGAAAGGAAGAAAAATTCCACTCATGGATTCTTCCTCTGCCGCATTTCATCAGATTCTAACAAATGATGTGATCTAATTTACCTTTTTGTTCTCCCTCAAGCTGCCTCTTCCACTTCAGGAAGTGATTGCCTACATTTCCCAGGATGACTTTCGAGAACCCTCCAGAGAACGTTCAGAAACACACCTGAGAGAGTGTGTTTAATGTGTTGCCAGAGAGGAAAAAGCAGAAATCCTTGTGAAAGCAGAGCAAGTGAAGGTTTTCCGGCTCAGAAACGGCAGAATTCACAGCCTTTTAAAGTTCAACATGGCTTCATTGCTTTCTAGTTTATGGAGGCTGCTCTGGGGGCAGAGAGCTGTATCTCTCACTGATCTATGATGGATCTCTGTCTGTATGGTTGTTAAGTTGAGAATGAAAGTCCCTTGCTGTTTGATTGTGAGAGGATTCTGCCAAAACTTGATGTTTACACAGATTTTTAGATCATTAGCTGTAGTTAAAATGTCATTTTCGTTTTGATCATGCTACATTTGGAAGGAGAAAAATGCATCACCAAAACATGATTCAGAATATTATTTTATTTTATTTTATTTTTTATTTTTTTTTGGGGGGGGGGTTTAAGATTCAATCATTTGTTGGCCAAATTAATCTTTGTTTCTTTCATTTACTGTGATCAAGTCATAATTTAAAGTGATAAACACAGTCTGCCACAGTTCTTTTTTTTAAAAACTTGTTTTTAACAAAATAATGTCCTTGTACACTGACTCACAGGCAGATACACACACACACACACACACACACAAAGAGCAAGATGTGGTGACTTCCAAAGGCTGCCACAGCAAAGGAGTCAGATGATCGCTGTTTTTATGAACACCAGCGCCATTGTTGCGTTCGACAATGAGGGCCTTTGAAGTGTTGTCTCCCATGCGAACCCTGTCCTTTGTCGTCATCTTAAAAAGAGCAGAGCCTTCAGTTTTGCATGTAATTGTAGTATTTTTTTATTTGTTACCCATCCCTGAAAGCTTTTTCACCTGCAGCCACACACCCTCAGTTTGACCTTTTCCACTGCCGAATTATCTGGCGTTGACCTCTAACGTTGTCTCTGGACAGTTGGAGAGTTATTGATAGGTTTTGCTCTGGAGTGCATGTCTCTGTGGAGTCGTTTATCTGTTCTTCAGACCAAAGATTACACTAATAAATCTCTTGATGCAGATTGTTCCACACTTGAATGGGTTGTTTTTTCTCTTTTCAGTCTTTTGAGTGAAGGGATGCCTAGTTTTTGTCATTAACAGATGGCGAGCGTGAGAATATTAGGGCCAGATTTATAGACGTTTCATTTCATTTTGTTTTACAGCCTCACCGTATTCACCAACTGTTATTGTTTCTGCAGGTGTAGACGGCAATACTCAAAAGATCTAATTTGTCTGTGATGAGCATCCCCATCCACCAGAGACCAAAGGTACGGTAAGATATGAAAAGCTCATTATCTTATGTCCCAATAAACATTTTATTATGCTACAGACAAGCCACACAGCATGATACAAAAGAACAATAAAATAAGAGTCAGTCATATTCTGCCTCATCATTTCTCTTTTCCCACAGAAACTATTGTGGACAATTGTCATTTTAGTAATTCACTAACATTATCATTATAGTAGAAAAATAATTTGTTTATGAGAAGATTGATAAATTGTTCTTTAATATAACCTGACAAATTCCACTTCTCTAATCTTAATGTGCGGTACTTGATCCTTTGATACAGCTTACTGTGTGTGTGAGTGTACACGTTCTGTGGTGTTGGCCTGGTTTAGTGGGGGGTTGATCGTCTGGAATTATTTGATATATGGCATCATTAATTCTGCTTGACTTCCCTGCCGTGTCCAGAAAATGAGCTATGTCTGTCTTTGTTTCTCCCCCCGTTAAGATCTCGCAATTCTGTCAGCAAGCAAAACCAAATCGGTCTCCAAGCAATTATGGGGTTAGAGTCTGATCTCAGGTCATTAAGAGATAGGATTACTCCTGGACCGCAGGACCCCAGGAATGCACAGACCCCTCTGGTGGTCTGCTCACCGCTGATGAAATAGAATTGAATTAATGGGGTTACCCACTGCGAGGTCTGATTAGAACGACATACTGCCTTTGATCCCTGAGCGAGGTGACCAGGCGTGGGCGCCACTGGCACATGGGGGTGGGGGTTGAACTTTTGTGTGTGTGTGTGTGTGTGTGTGTGTGTACCCGTCCTGGGTCAGTGCATCACTGATGAACAGGACTCGTTATTATGTGCACTCTTTGCAGGGGTTCAACCCTCACTGGGGGGCTTCGGGTGTAAAATCATCCTGTGGTGTTGGGTTTGTCATGCAGTAGAAGGCTGCGTATACCGAAGCCTGTGGTCTAAAGCTGTGGTAGCCCATGCTGCGGTCAGGTGTCACAGTTTGGCAAATTAACTGTACCTGCGATCACACCTGCAGCTTGTGTTCTGTAGTCTGAACCACAATAGTTAACATTTAATGTGATCCTGTAGGCTGTTGCCATTAGTCTGTAATGTGTAGAAGTGAAACAATACAACTCATAAACCCAGATCTGTTTCAGTTTACCACTGGTATTCACCATTTTGTTGGCTCAAGTGCAACGTCTTGTGGAAAATTTCCTGACACGGAAATATACAAATTGATGACAAGAACTTGAGCATAACAGTAAGCCTTTGTGCACCAGGGCTTTCTGTATGTCAGCCAGTGTGCTCCAACAGAAGTGGTTGTCTAACTTTCTAAAATCTCACCTCATATAGCAATTTCCCAGGTGTGTAGAGGTGAGAAATCCCATATTCAGAAGGAGTATTGTGTGTTGTTGCTTTTAGTTAAGTTTTTTACCCTGCCATTTGGGATTTTGTATATATTTGTATCCTCAATGAATATTTCAAGAAAGGTGTTTAAACTTTAAAGGTCTACTGTTTAATACCCTGCATTCAACCCGTCTCGCTACTAATCGAAAATGTCTATGGGAATATCTTATGGCCAGTGGTTACCCGCTGGCTATAAGGTGTCACCATTGGTCTCCATATACCCATAAAGCTCAGAGTGGTTTGGGGTTTTTCCATTAGTTGGTGTGACTGTTCTTACTCCAAACAAAGTGCACCACATTTAGCTTGAAGTAGCACACAGACTTGCATTTTCAGACAGGCCTAGTGTGGTTATTTGTTGCAGAGCCAAGTTTGAATGCTGTTGTTCTCATTTTAACTAAAAGAGTGAGTGATCCGAAGTTTGTTTAAACCGCTCCAGACATTCTTGGTGTGACTGTGCCCTAAATCCTCATAGCAGAATGTCTTTTTAGTGTAAAAAAAATGAAAATGACAAAATCCAAATGATCAAAAATGCCCCACTGCCTGCCAAGCCTGCCTTTTGAATTTAAGCTGGAGCACAGCACAATAAGTTTTTTTTCTTTTCTTTTTTTTTTTTTATCCACATACCTTGGGAAGTAATGGTCATCATCACCCTTGTTTGCCCAGCAGTGTGCTGTTTACGTTGGGCCCCCAGACGGTAAGCTGGAGCTGTCTGCCAGAATCATTCTCAAGGCCACCTCAAGTAATGATAGATGACAAGCTTCTGCGAGGAGGAAAACAAGTCTCCTGGTAGCATGCAGAGCCGCTCAGACAAAGGTGCCATCAGCTGGCAGCCTACCTGCTGCACTGGTTGTGGAGGAAGGCGGTGGTGGACTAGTGAATAGACAACTGGAGGGGGGGGACTCAGCAGCAACTAATGACAAAGAAGACTACATCTCTCCTGTTGAGGATTGCAGTAAATTTTAGTGAGGTGTGTGCAGTGATTCTGTCCTGTCAGTGAATACTAATAAAACCAAGTGGTCACTTTTAGTAGCTGAACAAGAATTTCCTATTTGTGCTAGTGTACAGGACTGACCTTGACTTTGAGCCGAGCATTATATTTTCATCACTTTCATCTATAGTCATGATGTTAAGCAGCTGTGTACGGGCGCTCTCTGTGCAGTGGGTCCAGTGCTGGCATGCCATATGCAATATAGAATAGAATAGATCTTTATTGTCACTGTTTCAAAACAATGAAACATGGAGGACAACATGGTTCCTTACCTGAGATAACTATAACTGAAGATGGGCAGTATTTCAATTGTAGCATTTATCAGGTATCATGAGCAATTCTGTGTAACTATGGCCATTGTTGGGTGACTCAAATCACTATTGAAAGCTCAGAGAAAAGCTAGTAACTGGACTTTATGGTTTATATTATTTTGTCAAACTGCTGTTCTCAAGGTCAAAACAAATCTGTCTAAGTGCAAATAATGATTACTTAAGATATTAGTTAAGTTAAGTTAATCAATTATTAATCAATTGCTTAGTTGAAAAAATGTCAGACATTACAGCTTCTCAGAATCCAAGGGGATATTTAAATGTTTTGATGTTAATCATTGACATGATCAAAATAGTTACCACTCACTGAGTGCCACTCATACTAATACTAATACTGGTCAATGAATATTCATACAGACGTTCGTGGCAGATATATATAACAGCTATAGGATTTGCTGGCAGTAAAGCGAAGCATTCTTTCTTTAAATATTTCAAACATGTATTTATGTCACTCTTCGCTTTACCAAGCCACCATGAATTTTAGATAGTTACTGTGTTCAATATCTACTATAATACATAAGTCTGATTATGCTGTTTTAACCATGTCACCTATAGGCATGATTGTAATTTGAAACCTGAATTTTCAATAACATTTGCTAAATGTGAGTATATACATTTATATTTTATTTTCTAGCATTTTAGAAATGCATAAACTTTCCAGAAAAAAAGGAATACATTATTATAGCTTTTGCACACATGCGCCTCCACCTAATGGACAATTTTTTGTTGTGGCTCTTAGTGACACATGACAATGTGTCATCGCCCTCTGCCATGTTTCAATATATGTAGTTAAATGCTGCAGAATTGGCCTTATGTAATGTTAAACACTCTTTTTAAAAACTCTGCCTTTGAGTCCACTTGAAGAGTGGCTTCTGCCTACCACAATTATTAACACAAGGAATCTTTACCTGCTGACAAAGGGAAAAAAGCCTTGAGAAGGGCATTTGTCTGGACGCAGCATGGCCGAGTATTTAGCTGTACAGACAGAAATTTATTGGGGTTGTCCTGGGTAAAGGTATGTTCTAAGCAGAAAAGTAATGTCACTAATGACGTGACCTCTGACCTGGCCACCATGAGGTGCATGTCTGATATTGTCTTTGCTGCTGGGAGCAATCAGGTGTGCAGGAAGGAGGGAGGGGGGAAGTGGTGAGCAAGGTCAGGCTTTTCAAAAGCCTCCTCCCCTGCCGTTCATGAGACGACCTCTGGCCCTCACAGCGCACGGCCTCTGCTTTAATGATAAAAATGGCTTCCTCCACTTCCTCTGTCTCTCAGGGATCCCATTCACATGCCGTTACCAGACCATAACAGAGGCAGAACGTAAAACACACATACATAAACACCGACAGCAGCTCACGCTGTCACACATACCCGGTTATATTCTTGTCACATAAACAGTGAAGCATTGTCTCCTGCACGCCCCTGGAGTGATTAAGACGTAAGGCACCACGGGGGTCGGCCCATGGTTAAAAGAGCATAGAATCCTAAGAGGCTGACACACGCAAACACACACACACATACACACAGCAGGGGTTTGGCATGGCATCTTATCCAGGCCATTGAGGCTAATATCTGTGAATGGGGCATGCTGGCACTTTCAGCAGTACTATCAGTGTTGCCTCTTTTCCTTAAAGTGCCCTCAGGGACTGCACAGCATAAACACATCATAGGGAGAGGAAAACTATCTAACTACTTTATCGTCAGTGTCCTCACTCTGGAGTGGAGAGGTAGAATAAGGACAGTACTCCCACATTTAAAGTCATTTAAGTTTAACTGTCAGATCATGTTTTGCTTAGAGGATAAAATGTCTCTGCTTCACAGTTATAACAGGTACACCATTTCCTGCTTCAGCTCCACAACGTTCCCATCATGTACTCACAGTGATATTTAAATAATCAGTTGAATAAACAGCATTTCAAATAGCACCCTGTAAATTGAAATGGCTACAAAAGGCACATTTTGCATTTATTACAGCTTCATTGTATGCTTTTTAACATTAAAAAAAGCCCAAATTTTATAACTAGACACTCTGAAAGTGTCGCCTGACCTTCCACTGAAAAGCACTAGTTTTAAATGTCTTCTATTTGATTTTGTTTAAACTTTTGAAATTAAAAATCACTCTCTCTATACAGTCACTCCAGGATGGGCCACAGTGACACTGAGCTAAAGATGAACAAGATAAGATGAATCCAGACAAAATAAATAATAATAAAAAAAAGTCTGGCATCTCATTGTTTTGAACATTGCCAGCTGGAATTTATTGATAGAATCCTGAGCTTAAGTAATACAGGGCTTTACAAAAGCACACCTGCAATGAAAAATCATTGAGTTGAACTGTCAGACATCAACAAAATATGCTTTACCAGATTGTATTCACTTATTGAAAGGTCCTTTTGAAATATATCCTTTTATTCCTCTTTTAAATTGGCAATTCACCTGAGGAATGTGAGTCGAACATGGTGACATAACGCAAAGAGAAAGCTGAAAAATGTTCAGCATCACCAGCTGTCTGTCCATCCATCTATTCATCCACAAAATCCTGTCAGCCATGGTTTCCCTAAGCCCTCTGTTGCCAAACCTTCATTTCCCCTTTGGTGAAGATGTCCGCGGCCCGACGATATTGAGCAGCAGGCTTTGCCATTTCAGGGCATACTGTGTGTGTGTCATGTCAGCTGGCTTATTTAAGAATATGTACACCTGAGTGCCCCCTTATGCTCAGGCTTCATGCAAGTGATGCCATATTGATTTTGGGTATACTGGGTATCTGTTTTCTGGCCATGGAGATGCGTTATGGCACATATCCTCTATCAAATTTCAGTGTGTGTCATTAGTTGCCATGCTATTGTAAGATAGTTATTACAGCAGGTAACATATATTATTTCACTTAATGTCTCGAGCAGAACTCAACTTGAGCTTGGATATAGAACAGTGTGCTTCATCTTTGCTGAACACTATTGGTTTTTAGATCTTATTTTTTTTTTACTTCTGGTCAATAACATTGTTTTATTTTACTGTGCCATCCACAGTTATGCTGACACAATGCACGTAGAAAATAGAGCCTACACAATGTATTATGCAATGTCTGAGATGGAGATAAAAAACATAACTTATTGCTGTTCCTCCCCCTTTGTTGCTCGCTGAACTTGACTGAGCATTTGAAATTTTCAGCTGACTCAAGCTGTTTGGTGAGTCAGAAATATGATTTCTTCTCCATTTGCCTTCTGGGCTGAACTGTTGCACATTGCAGCAGCTCCCTGTCCAGCATCATTTCAAAAACACATTGACACTGTGACTAGCCACGGTCCACCTGCTCCAGCCCCGGTCAGATTAACAAAGATACATTTGAAAGGAACCAATTTCCATGCCTGGTATGAAAACTCCTTTTTAACCATAATTACATGGCATCTCTGTAAGGACCAAATGTTCTCTGCTGAAAGTCATTTCCCAACAGGGATTCTTATCAAAGAATTCAGATGTACCTTCTTATCATCTGTGGTCAGTGAGTTTGTGTGAAAATTTACTCTGAATTAATTGCGAGTATAATCTGCCAAATTTTTATTTGGATATCTCCCTAATGTTGACATAAGCATTAATGGCCATCTGCAGGAGTGCAACTCATTATGGCACATATCTCTGTCCGTACATATGTTGTGGACATCTCAGATGTTTTACGACGTTTTCCACTGTTGCTCACAAGCGTGACCACAGTAAGGTGCTGGAGTCAGTGTGCACACTAATTCTGCTTGAGGCACAGAAAAACTGTAAGTGCATTTTCCACTTAAACATGGACGTGAGAGGATGGTGTCATTTATCTGAATGGTTATTGCTGAATTCTTTCAGCAGAGATGAGAGAGCTAATGCAAGCATTTAGCAGCTGAACGATTACTGCCATGCTACAGGTCATTTGCAGTTCTGCATTTAACTGGGCTTTTAAAAATTAAGATTTGTTCTTCAGCTTCTCTCTGGCCTTAATGATATAGTCAGGAAGCTCTATCAGTATTTGCACCTTTTGATGTGCAGGTCGCGCACATGTAAGACTGTTTCAAGGATCCTCATGCAGTTTTATGGACGGGACACATGTGTAGAGCAGATGTCAAAGAGATTCTATAGGGGCTCAGCAGAGGTTACCCCATACTTGTAAATGTGCATTCCTGCACCATATGTGTTTTTCTTCATCTCTGCCCCCAAAAGCTTCTTCCTGAATCCTTGCATATTGCTCAAGCAAAACAAATCAACTTTCAGTTTTAACTCCCGCTGCTTACTAAAATAATCAAAATTCACATCAGCCTAGCTGCTCACACAGCTCAACAGTCTTTCCCTCCAAGTTGTAAACTAAAAAATGAAAGCTCTGCTTGTAAAATTGATTTTGCGATTGAAGCAGAAAGTCGTGTTGATAAAAAAAAAAAAAAAAAACCTTGACACTATAGCGTAGAGAATCAGAGCAGGAAAGCAGTGCAGTATGCAGTGAGTGCATAGCCAGGCATGTTGTCTGAAGTGTACTTCAGGTATCAGTGAGCAGGTGTTCTTGTCTTTAGAGAGCCTCTTCTCTATACGTTATGACTTTCTGTTGCTAGCTGATGAAAGACAAGTATGTCAGAACAGCCTGTCAAAAAAAACTGTGCCTTTCTGTGCTTTTGTGTCACAGGTGGTACTTCAGAGATACCACCTACAGATTGTATTTAATGTATTGATTTGAGCCTGTTGACAACACATTGTGGACTTTAAAAGCAATCCAGTATGCATTCACTAGAGTCTCTCACAAACCCTTTTCTCTGCCATTTTATCTCATCATGTCACTTATGTTCTACTCAGCTGGTTTTGTGTAGAATTTGGTCTTCTGTATGTCTACCTCTTCTGCTTTTGTCAAACTTACAACCACCCACTGAGATCAGATTAAAGCAGACATGTTGAACACAACACGACTGAGTCGCACGCCTGGAGCAAAGCATGCTGGGACGGAGCAACACATTCGGCGTGTTGCTCTATGACAGCTGAATGGGCCAGTGATTTAAGTGGCACTGTCTCCTGTAATTGCTGTAAATCTGATTTGGATGTATGTGGGTTGGGGGGCAGCCATACCCTCATGTCTTTATGAGATTTTCCATAATCTTGTTTTCTATGGGATTGTTGCAGCATATATGTCGTTCTCTATTTTCTCGCCATGTTTTGTTTGGCGGTGAGGTTCCTCACACCATGCTGAAAAAAAACCTTGATCAGAAACTCATAAGGGCTGATGTCTGTTCTTTTCTACTTCAAACTTTTCAGGCATTGTATTCACAATCCTTTTCTTTTTCAATGTGGTGTTTTCATAAAAATAAATAAATGGAATAACTTCAACAGCAATATAATACAGACTATACTCTTATAAAAACTTTTAATTAGCAAACATTAGAAAGCATGTGTGATTGTGAGTGATTGAAGTGTTCACTGTGAGGCAAGATTATATGCAGAAATAGCTGGTTGAGTTATAGTATATAGGTACATGAACAAACAAGTGGTGAAATGAAGACACAATATAGACACACTAAGCCTAATACTTTACCTCATTATTAATTCTCAATTTCTTTGACAGGAAATTAAGTTTAATGTCCAGCCTCCATCTTCGTCACACCAGATAAAAAGTTTTTAGTTTGCCTCACTTAACCCCAAATATGATTATTTTTTTTCAGCCCCATGGCAAAAACATGGAACAACTTTTTAAGGTAGAAGTTACACTTCCCTATCATCTCTGGGGAATTAAGTTTTTGACATGCCTGGAGTGATTTCTGCACATCCAAGCACAGAACTGACGGGGTCACCAACCTGTGATCCTTGGTTCCTTCCCCTTGCATTGCACCCACGCCATCTGCACGGTCTTCTGTCTTCTACCCACGCTTCCCTCAAAACTTTTTTTTTTCTTTACCTCTTTACCAATTCAGCCACTTCTGGGCTGAGAGGGCCTCTTGTTTTGGTTGTGAAAAATCAATAGCCATTACAGGAGGGAGAGAAAGAAGAAGAGAAGACGAAAAGAGAGAGAAACACGCTCGAGAGGGAGGGAGGGAGACTGCTATCCCTGTCAGTCTGACCCTGCCTGACGGCTGTCATCTCCCTTAATTGCTTTGCTAATATCATCCCCACTCAGCCTGGAACTAGGTCAGCAAGGCCCCTCTGCTGGAGATGACTTGAGGCTGTCCTCCTTCATGATCTCTCCTTCTCTTTGCCTTTTTTTTTGCTTTAGGACCATCTCAATTAGAATAAAAAACATACAGTAGCAATATGAGAAAGATACATTGTTTCCGTGATGACCTGGGTTTGGATTAATCCAATCAGAAACATTTTTTTCCCAGCAGTAGATAATCATTCATGCACCCTGCTCTATTCTGGGATGGGAAATAGGCTTGCCAGAATTAACCTTTATATTTCCCTCAGGTGATGCAAGGTCTGCTTTTTCTTTGACTACCATCTTTCTGCTGTTAGCACCTTCAGGTCAGACTACAAAGCTTCTTAGTAAGAGAGAAGCTTAACATCGATAACCTTACGCAAATAACCCATTTGCTGTTGCTTTATGTTAGTTTTGATAATTAAAAGTATAGAATAATTTATTTCTTTTACAAATTTGCATACCACCCATGGGTTCTATCAGAATATGGCTTAGCATGTCAAAATGGACTGTAAATTTAATGCAGTTGGTACAGAAAGAATTAACTATTACTGCTGTTGTTTAGCAGGGTAAAATCGTATTTGGAAAATTTAAAGCTGCAGTCAGTAACTGTACATATCCATTTATTTAGAAGCAATAAAAATAAATTGCCTGTTTGGCAGCTGAGGATGTGCAGGATGATATGTCAGAAATGTAGAATCAGCAGCAACCCCATTTCTCTGCTGTTCTTATTTCAGAGTGAAATAAATGGAAAAATATTTGACCGATGAGAGGTATAAGGCAGACCTCGATCATCTTTGAGACAGTAACTTTTGAATAGAACCTGGCAGGTCACGGCTTTGCAAAATATGAGGTGTATTATTTGTTTAGATGTAAATTTTCAAAGACTTAATCTCTTTTTCTCCTCAGCTCCTATAAAGCTGCTTAATGAAGTCTGGAACACTAACTGCATCCTAGTTATTGCTGCCAGCTCACCGTGGTGTTCTGTCTCAAATCAGTCGACGCTTCAATTATTTTAACTATCAAGAAGGTTTGCATAACAAAACATTTTCTGAGATGAAACTTAATTTTCCCTTCCAGCTTTACTTGGCAAACTGTCCGCTGGCTAAAGAAAGTAGGCACAGTGGAGTTGGTGTTTCTCGGGGAAAGGGAGAATATTATGTGTGGGGAGTGTTGGGGATGAAGCACAGAGCAGCTGTTTTCTGCCTCAGGAAAAATGGCAATATTCACTGTGATTTTGGGAGCTTGTTCTAGTTCAAGGCATGTTCTCTCCATTTGTCCAGTGTAGCTTGTGTTTCTGCATACCTGTTTGACCTTTACAGATAGGGCTAATGACCTTACAATTTTGTTAATTTTATAAGCTTTGATATTTCAGTAGTGATATTGGTGTCTTGAACAGACAGGAACAGATCCTAAAAACTGGCCAGCAACCTGAAATCCAACCCCATACTGTCACACTCGAACGCAACAAACAAATTTAAAAAAAAAAAAAAAAAGAGAGAGACAGAGATCTGTAGGAAAAAGCAACATTTCTCTTTACTGGGGTGTTTGAAGCTCGACCCTCTTGTCTGCAGTTTCTCCGTTGTTTACATCCACAGTCGTACAGTCATGGCTACAGGCAGCCATTTTAAACAAGGTAGTAAAGCATGGATGAGGGACAAGGGGCTAGTAATTGTGTCAGTGGCTGGGCTCTGAGCCAGGAACTGTCAAGACCTCATACTTTCCCACTGCTCCTGGTTTAATGGAGCATGTGAGGGCCAAGGTGTGCTGCCCTGGCCCCAGCCTAGGCTCTGTTCAAATGGCCTCCCGTCTTTCTCTGATAGGCACAGTGGAACAATAAGCCTAAGGTGGAGCAGCTGGAGAAAGCATTAGTGTAAGACCCTTCCTGCAGGTTGCCATTCCAGCCTCACTGCCCTCCATTTGCTCCTACAATAAGACACCTCTTTTCATGACCTATAATAATAGCAATAACCTTGTTTCGTGCCTCAAGTTGTTTTGTTGCAGTTCAGTATAAATGCACAAGTGATGCTTAGGTGTAGCATTCACACCTCCAGGTGAAAATGAGCATTTGGAAGCTATAGCTGACAGTCTGCTGACCCCTCCCTGTGAGACCAGGCAAAGGTTTTTTACAACATCTCTATCCCCTGGTGGGCTGTAATCTTGTGTCTGTTGGCCCACAGTCACAGATTCCAAACACAGTCCAAACGAAGCTTCCCTTCATGGTAAAGAGTGAAAGTCCAGCTGTCACCCAAACTGTTTGGTTTGGAGGATCTTGGGAGCTGAATAGAAGCAGACCCACTGGGTAGCACAAGGCCTGTTGTTTTGGAACTGCTATCCGTGGGAATAATGCCCAGATTTCACAGATCTGTGGTATCACTGTTCAAACCACATCCAGGCTTGGTACTAATGAGCTTTTGACTCAGACACATTTCTCATTCACAGTTTCTCTGCTTGCTCGACGCCTGCATTTTCTTCAAACCAGCTTCCTTTCTCTGAAGTTGATTGTTGTTCACTGCACACCCCACTGCCCTCTGATATCAGAATTTTGACTTAATTACAGTTTCCAAGTTTATTATCTGTTTAAATATACCAAACTGTGAGGTAGAAGCTTTAAGTGGTATATAGCTATGTGACAGATTTCTGCCTACATTGGCCCAGTGGCTTTACTGTAGTTTGCATGTCCTCCTCTGTCGGCTCTGTCAGCAAATGTCACCTTTTGGTCTCTCGTGGAGACAAGAAAATGTATTCAAAGTATTGGATAGAGCTACAGTTATCAAAGTTCATCCCTATGTTATCACGCTAAGATGCTATAATATGCTAACATACTAAGTCCTTCTTAATGGAATCAAACAATTAAATGATGGATTGTTATTTATCGTTACCGGTTTTAAATAACTAGAAACACTTGAGACTTGAATCTTTTTGCATTTGAAGTTAAGTCTTTAGCCAGTCAGATGTCAAGTATGTTGAGCTTCACAGCAGTAAAGTTTAAATTTTTGTCCAAGTGTACAGCTCGGGTAGTGAGAACAACAATCTTTTGAAGGAGAAATAAACAGTAATGAAACTTGTCTTACTGAGACAATGTTTCGCTCTGAAAATTGAAGGGAGCAGGAGTCCAGGAAATTGTGCAGGTGCTTCCAACACATTGTTTTATCACTGTCTGCTCTGTGCCCGACCGGCACACAGGCTCGGCTCGGCTGCGTTCTCACGTTGATTAACCACTGCGTGTCTGGTGGCAGCACTTTCGCCACTCACTCGCACCATCTGCAGCTTGCTGCCCCAGTGTTTGCCTCATACTACCAATCCCACTCAGATGTGATTGCCAAAACAATCAGATAGGATGACATTGTCATGAACACTCTGAGACTGAATTTGTGAGTCAAATTTCCCCCTTTGCTACCCTGCATCCTGGTAAACAGATTTTGAAGATGAGCTTGTTGAGTGGCATCTTCTTTGCCATGCAAGGCCACAGTCTCACAGGGGAAAATAAACAGTGGTATCTAGGAGTGAAGATGATGACAAGGCTATATTAGGATGATCTTTCCATCGCTTTTCAGATGGCTTCATTTATTTTTTGTTGAGTCTGAATTGGTCTGTGGGTAGTATATATGTGTATCTGTAGCAAACTGCCAGTTATCACATTTGACATCGCCAATTGACTCCCATCAGTTTGCAGATATGAGTCGGTTCACCAACAAAGATGTGGGAATGAAAGAGGCATATTTGCTCACAAAAATCACCAACCCAACAGCCCCCTTTAAAGATTTTGTACTTATTCAGGCAATTCTCTGTTCCCTGTATCACGACAAACTCAGGGCCATGTTGTGCTTGAAAATACTCAAGGCATGAGAGACAAAATGAAATTGCCTCAGTCAATCCTTGATCATTTTTATATGGAAAGCTGTGGGGAAACAGTAGATAAAATGTAATAGTTCACCCCAAATCAGTCCTGACACACAGAGTGACATTAGCATTACCCTTCCTCATCTCTGGGCCTTTATTTTAAAAGGAGAATAAATTCAGAGTTGGTTTCACTGCTGACAAGGCCTCCTGCGTGGTGTAAACCCTCTTGAACTATTGTAATAATCCACAAAACATTGCACAGCCAGAGGTGAGATGCTATCTAGTTCACGCTGGATAATGGCCACAAAAATGGTTTCACTCAGGACATCAAACTGTTCAGTCATTTTGAAGGATGGTTGCTGGAATGCAGGCCCGTCTGAAAGATATGGATTAAAAACGTTCCTCTGTTTGAGTTGAGAATAATAATGGACTTTGTTGTTTCATATAGCTAATAGTTAACACTGGCTCACATATGTTTACCTGTAATGCTAAGGCAGAATGTTCCATGTGTTTCTTTTAATCCTGTATAGGATGTAATTGTGATTTGTTTTAAATGGGGTTAAAGATTTTTAGCTGTGGGGGCAGTGTGGCTCTAGGGACATCAGTATTGGTTGAGAAATCCTCCTCTTAAGATTTGACCACCACAGTCCAGTTTGAAGTATCTCAAAAGACAATTGGATGGATGGCCATGAACTGCGAGATGAATATTCATATTCCCCAGAGCATGAATCCTAATTACTTTGAAATATCTTGACAGCTATTGGATGGATCACCATAAAATTCGATACACAAATTCATGTCCCCCTCAGGACGAATTAAAACAACCTTAAGTTTTCATCCAGCCTCATCATCAGATCTGAATTTTAATTTGTTTAGTACTTTGATTTATGACCAAATGCCTGCAAAACTAATAATATTCCCATCAGCCTTAGCTGTACTTTGTGTTAAATGCCAAATAGCAAATGTTAATGTGCATGATAATATGCTGAACTAAATTGGTCAACATGGTGTTGCATGTTAGCCTGCTGATGGTAGCATTTAAGTCAACGCTAGCACCTTACAGAGCTGCTAGCAGGGCTGTGTGACATCTTAACCTAATCAGTAATGAATTCATTCCATCTTGAAATTTCGACTATCAGCTGTGTTTCATGTGGTATTTAACTAGATTTTTAATTTCTTCTCTGCATCTTTTACTAAAATATTGAGGTCTTTCCCCTGGAAATAACTGATGTTTAGACTTAATACAGCACAGCAAGAGAGAACCTAGTATCTCACCACACAAAATCTCATACCTGATCTGCATTATTTTTCGTAGATCACAGAAATGAGTTGAATTATTACGATTTTGAATCAGTCTTTTAAGTTTCACCCGGCATCCTTCAGATTAGATTCACCGTGCCTGTTAAATATTGTAACAAAAGTCTATCCATGCGATGACCCCTACTTTTTAAATTCTAGTGTCACTTACGACCCAGACAGAGAACTTGAGTGAATGTGATATTTAATAAATGAACATCAGCACAGTTCTTTTTCCAAAGTCTTCAGGTCATGTTAAATAGATGTGTCTCAAATTATATTTTATGATTGGGCTAATTGAAGTGGCCAGTCATTTTTTATGTCTGTGGCAGGCACCTTAACTACCTCCTTTGAGGCGAATGGGGAGAGAGTCACATCGTGGAAGGACAAGCAGATTCCTTCATTACTCAAGTCCGTATTTTAATCTCATTTTCTACCTGTGACCAGTCAAACAACCTCTAGATTCAGTTAAGTTTCAGGTCTCACTGGCAGTTTTCAATAAGAAAGAGGCGGAGACTGAGGATATTACATTTCTGTATCTGATTAACCTGAAGGTTGAATCAGAAGCCATGCCATTTATTGCTGTTTAAAGTCTCATGTATATCTCATTCTTACACTCTTTATGGATTTGAAATAAATATTAGATAAAGGATACATAATGAGGAAAACAATGAGTCAGGAACTCTCACTGTTTATAAAACTAATTAGTGGTTCTGTTTGTTTATCATGTAATTAATTACCACCATTGCATTATAGCTTGTCTTGACAAGAACAGCCCATAGACTGGTCCATTCCTGCTCTGAGCATCTGTGTTGCTTTAGTTTCCCCATGGTTGTGATTTGATATGAGATTCACTAGACAATTTCCAGTTTATTACTGCTGTGTCCAGGCAGTCCCTGATAAGATTAACCAATGTCTATGAATCATTGCTGGAGAGTAATCGAGGCGCCGGTCAGTGGCTGAACGTGTATATCCAGGATCGTTCACCACAGCAGTACACTGCCCCTGTGATATGAGCAGCACTTTACAGAAACTGCTCCTGACCACTGACCCAGGACCACTGTGATGACGTGTTTTTCTTTTCTTTTCTGCTGTTGGCTGAGGTTTGGATTGAGCGCATGGGTGTGATGATCCCTGATCTGTGGAGAAGGCTGTGATGTGCCTGTGGGGAAAACACTCTCCGGCCCCAAACCCAATTTCCACTGAAAGATTGAGGAGGCTAACATGCTCCGGGCAAGGCGCTGAACTCTCTTTCTTTTCTCGTCTTGTCTTTTAATCGCATCAGGCTTTTAATTCTTTCATGAACTAGTCTCCAACCTTTTTTAACCTTTCATGAGGAGTGGGGAGATAAGAGAGCTGTCTGTCTCAGTCCCCAGAATCCTGGAAGCATGCTGCATTTTTAGAGGAGACTTTTGTTTCACCATAACACTTCTTAATTGTGTGAAAGGAGGTGTTGACTTTGAGTGATGATTTACCCTTCCAGCAATCACGTACACATATATTCACATGCATCCACATACACACAATGAGTTGATGAATTATGTATCAGTGCACTGGAAACAAACTAATCAATATAAAATGTCTGGCTTCAGTATTGACCAGAAATGTGGTACACATTGCAAATGAGGAAGAAATCACATTGTGCTTAGCTATATGTTTTATTGAATGCTAAATGTGTAGCTTACCAACATGTTTCTTCAGCATGTCCATAGCCACAGTGAGCACACATTACTGTATTTGTACTGTATCATATCTCACTGTGAAGCTCTGGTGAGCTTTAATCCACCTACGTATAGGTGGTTTGATGTATATCAGATGTGTGTGTCCATGTTTACATCATGCTCTCCTTGTCTCTGTCAGCTCAACTCTATAGACCTAATCCTGACAGGTTAAAGTGTTGTTCATGCAGTCTGTGTGGGCTGTTGCCTGTGATACAGATAAACTGTCTGAAATCAATAAGCTCCTGCGCCACTCTCGCCTGTGTACACCTCCCCACCTTTTACCTTCAAAAGGTCAGAGGCAGCCCAGTCTTTTAACACCTCATTGTTTAGTGTGTGTGTGTGTGTGTGTGTGCCATGTGCGGCTCTAATGATCTGCATCTGGCTGGGAACACTTCACCGCCACCGCCACCAACACCATCACCATCACCAGCAGCAGCTTCTCCTCTTTGATTGGCTCTGAGATTTCTTGGAAGATGGATGGTTCTGACGTCCTTGACTGCTTTGCAATACGTGCTGCCATACCCTTCCCTCCATCATGCATTTCGAATCACAGTTCTCAGTTTGATGGCAGGCAATTACTGGAGATTGTTTCTCTTTTGTTGTACATGCTGGTCG
This sequence comes from Lates calcarifer, assembly GCF_001640805.2. NCBI lineage: Eukaryota > Metazoa > Chordata > Actinopteri > Centropomidae > Lates > Lates calcarifer. The sequence continues at coordinate 16,264,473 of NC_066839.1, forward strand.
GCACAGTGCCCCTTTTCTCTCTGGAAAGTAGTGTCCTGTTTTCCTACATGACAGATGCACAAAGCTTGAAGACGAGCACAATTTGACTTAGCAAGCACAGAGATTGATAGGTGGTTTATGAGTAAATACAGTCAAACGTGTTGGCAGTTGCTTGGAATTAGTTGTCTTTGCTGTGTATAATCTTCAAATGCTCTGAAAGAATAATTATTGTTTATATTGATGGCGGGGTGTCTGGTGTTCAACACGACTGGCCGTCACAGTTTGCCTTTTAATGTACCTCTTCTTGTTGCAGAGTTGTCATGAGGAATGCATATTTTCAGAGTCTGAAGAATCAGAAAGACCTCTCTCAACACTCTTCCTGTTTTTTCGCTGCTGTATTATTGTGGTTTATTTGCTGTAGGAAGGTATTAATGATGTAACTTTAACACTTACCCAGAATAGTTCAGCCAATTATGCAGGTTATTCAGATTTGATAAGGACCTTAATTAAAAAGAACTTTAATCTTTTTTGGAAAAAAAATAATTAAATCAGTTTTGAATCCAAACAATCAGTGATGAGCTTAACCCGGAGCTTGCTCTCTCTGTCAGGTTTAAGATGCATGTCCTAATCAGAACCCTATCATTCTGCAATAAAATGAGGCATCAGCCCTGGCGCTCCCATCCTTAGGTAGCCTAAATTAGTCTTTCATCATATTAAATCAACAAGTATTAAGAGCAGAGAATGTGTGCAAGATGATGTATAGCAGTAATGAGTGACAGCTGAAACAATAGATATGGATAGCTGGAGGAGAATGACCTTGGCGTCAAACATTCATATCTGACGATGTGGGAAATAATCATCCTCTGCTCCCGGCGCTCAGCAGCAGCGTGCCCCTGATGACTGCGCTGCAAACAATGAGCTTCACCGACACTGGGGAGTGTGTTAGAGAGATGCGCTTCAGTTTCTTCTGTTTTTGTTCTTCTCTCTTTTTCTATTTTTTTTTTCCTTGTGTGCACTCCAGAGCCTGCAAAGCTTTGCCTGCCGAAAGGGTGGATCATTAAAAATGGCCGCCTCTCCACTATGAAATAACATCCAAGACAGAGGCTTTTCCTATAATGTTTGTTTGTTTACAGTGATAAAATATTAGACTACTACACTAATATTATTTGTGCTCGGTTTGGAAGGAAAAAAAATCAATATCAAAACCTCTCATTCAGTTGAAAGAGCGCCGTATGCAGTCGAGTGGAGGTCCCTAAAAGTTCTCGCAGTAATCAGCAGGAGCACACCAACCAATTGCCTTCAGTCTTTTTGTTATGCTGATATTTACTTGGCTCATACCAAGGGTGATTTTGTTTGATATTCAAAAAGCAGGCATTCAGGATGTTAACAGCAGGAATATAGACGTCACAGTGCACCTCAGTGTTAGCAGTCACCCCAACAGTCTCTGTGACATTCAGCAGTTGGAAATGGCATTTGTGACATTCACTGAGTGAAAGTAATATATTCACCTCGGTTGGCTCATCTAGCCCTCACCAGAGCAGACAGCTGCTATAAAGGCTATGTGCACCAAGTATTCTCACGCTGTCAACAACTTGCTGGAGCTGGGCTGCATGATTTTATCACCCTAGGATGGAGTGAAAAGCCAATGATACAGGGCTCATGCTTTATTTAGAGCTGTTGGCATATGAAGTTTTTTTTTTTTTTTTAATCTCATATATATAATAGGCACAAAGTATTTTCACACCATCACATTTATGAGGTCTGTTTTTTCTTCTTGTTTTTTATCGCACTGCACCACAGTAGACCTGCTTTAACCCACAACAAAATGCGGGCGGAGATGTGGCAGTCGGCTATTACTTTCTGACATATTGCAGTGCATATGTCATTTAACATTTCATTCAAATGATGGACAGGGACGCGTTACCGCATTCAGCTTGTCACAAAGAGCATTCCTTAATGTTTTCTGTTCCTCACGCTGTATTAGATTACAAAATGGCAACTGCTGCCATTCTCGCAGTGCTGATGTGGAAGCCTGATGCCAGAATTTATATTTACTGTCACCACGCAGTGCGCAGAGCACCAAGCAACCGCCTCCTACAGCCGTGGGAGAGGAAAACAGCCGTTCACCTTCAGCCTCAGAGATATACTGGATTCCCACTGCTGCAGCAAAGCTTTTATTTCTTTAGGAGCATATACTTAAATGATCATACCAGTGTTTTCCATGTTTTAGGTCATTAACTTGAAATTACATATTCTACTCCAAAAAATAGCACACTGCAAGATTTTTGATTGATTCCCCTCCTTCCACAGAGCCACTGGTTTCCGTTTGTTTCGGTTTTGAAAATCAACTTACAGAAACTTAAACTTGGCTTGAAATAAGTAATCCATCACAGTGAACATTTCATCGCCTTTAGTTTTCGTCAATGTTACAATTTCACTCACTCTGCCCTACTCCTTCATTTATTACTCCCCCTCAGCTATGCCTCAGGACTCCTATCCATTCATGGGTTTTCCTGCTCGCCTCTATTATCCTATCAGTCTAAAATCTGAGAACCAACTCCTTCCAGGTTTGCTTTGTCCAATCGTGTAAGCCTTAAGCTGCCACTCCTCTCACTTACTTACATGGGAACCAATTACTGAACACCACGCTCCTTATCAACCCAGTTAGCTGCATGTTTAATGCACCTCTTCCTGCTGCTGACACTGATGCCAGCACCCAACCACTATCTTCCCTGTCTCTAACCAGCAGCAGCAGTAGTGACCGTAGATGGACTCTGTCTGCTGTGTTTAAGAACCTTCTAAGATCTGAAATTACAGTTGTCTGTTCAACACCAGGTTTTTCAATATATTAAAAAATCACATTATGCTTTTCAGGGTGAAATACTCGATTTCTCCTTTGGGTTTGATTTTTCTGAGAGCACAGCTCATGAGTGCAGGGTTTTTTTTTTAGCAGCCAAGTCTTAAATGTCAGAATGTCACGCGTCCTTGACCACACAACATCAGGGAGAGTTTTTAGAATGGCTTGTTGCTACTCCCAACTGCATTATCACACAACAATAGCATGGCCATTGCAAAAAATACAAACCAAAAAGATGTTCACTGTGATGAGTGACCTATCTGAAGCAAAATTGTGTAAGTAGATTTTTGAAGTGAGCTTAAGTAAATGTAAACTGATGGCTCCCTGGAAGACAAAAAATCAGTGTAAACTTTAAGTAATTTGCTTTGCAGTCATTTGTGGGCCAAACATAGTAATTACCAGAGTGGTCCTTTAATTACCAAATATAAGACATTTTGGGATGTAGACTAATATTACACACATATATATCGAAAGTGCACATACAGATTTTAATAAGTGAATTGAAGCTAGATTCATGGCACAAATAAGAAAGAGAGGAGAGAAAATAAATGGGGCGTGTAGGTGATGTTGAGAGATGATTCAGCCCTTCAGGAGTCCTAATGAGAGAGAATACAACCTCCTCTCCACTGCCAACAACTGCTGCAGATTCCCTGCTGTGTCTGAAGGACGTTGGGGCACCCTGCGATGTCAACCCGCTCCTCACCTATCCTCCTGCCTTATCAACCTATAATTAGCGAACTCCCACATTTAATCAATGCAGTGATAGCTGCTAAAACCTGGAAGAATAAATAGACCGGCAAGAAGGTAAAAATTTTTTGTGACGGTCTCTGGCTCCATCGTGCTACTGTTGAGCTGACTGACTTGGCAGGGGCTAAATCAGGGCTTGCCAGGCTGCTATATTGGAGCAGATTGACAGAGAGCAAGTATGAGTAAGAAAAAGAGAAACCAATAGAACTCGATTGCACTTGGAGCTCAAGAGAGAGCGGGCTATTGTATTTATAAGCCAAGCATGTATGCATGTGCTCTCCTCTCCCCCTCCATCCCACTCCTCCACTAGAGGATTGAGAAGGCGTGTAGCGCGGTGTCCGCAGAGGGTTCTCAACACCGCCGTGCATTTTACCGCTTGTAAAGCAATCATTTCCACCCCCACTTCCCTCTCTCTACCCCCTTCGGCTGCTGGGACTGCTGAGTCAGCTCACCTTCGTATGGAGAGTGGCTCCCTCAACCGAGACGTTATTGATTTGCTCCTGTTTGTAAGGGGGAAATGTTCCCAAACCTCTCAGGCCAATTTTGCTGCACTGCACAGCCAGGAACACCATTGGGCATTGCGTTGAGAAAAACATAAACACTACTACCATCACATGCATGTACACACACACACACACACACACACACACTATAGCACACAGACAGCAAGTACATGCATTTAGAAACATCATTACGCTATAGATTGGAGCAGAAAGGGAGGAAAGCATGCACACCAACATAATTATACGCATGGATTCAGGGGCATGTCCCAGCACAAATATAGAAATACATACAAATGTTAGTGGCATATCACTTGTTTGGCTGTGAATATACTGCAATGACTTTTGGCCTTTGGAAACTACACAGTGTCTTCTGAGCCACATTTTTCACATTTACAGGAAAAACAAAGTTCATTAGTTTTTGTTTCTGTTTGTTTTTTCATCTAATAGCAGACTAAAGTGCTGGTGTGAAATAAAGTGTTAAAGATCTGGTCATTAGAATATAGGCTTCATACCGAGGCTGTCTCCCTCCCTCTTATTCGCTCTCTATTTCACTACCACACTGGTGGGAGTATAACACATATACACACACACACACACGTACACACACACATACACGTACACACACACTGACTCACCAAAAGCACATTTTACTAGCACACTCTTTAGTTCAATGTGGGCCCGGGCCAGTGAGCTACATCATTGCTTCATTTGGATCAAACTCCAGAGCTCAGGAGTCATTTATCTACATAGTGTGTGATGTCTAACCTTCAGACATCCCACTCTTTGCCACTGGGAGAAATCAATGCCATGGTGTAGAACAAAGAGAAAACCCCCCTCTGACTCCACCAAGGTAGAGATTTGAATAATTTATTTGTTATTTTTCAGCAATTCGTCAATGTGTAGACATTATTAGAGGCACATAAGGCTTTTTCTTGGCTGTTTTCATGGAAACTTTTTTGCTTTGCCTTTTGTGTGTTTGACTTGTTCTCATCTGCTAGATAAGCTCTGTGATGAGCAGACTTTAAAAACCATGTAAAAGTTGCTGTACTGTAGCATACAAATCAATAATTGCCTTTGGAAAAAAACACAGCATCTTTTTGTGTTTCTTCGAAAGAGATGTGAACAGTATGCTGAGAGACTGCATTTTTCCGCACCTTTTAATTTTGTATGCTCTCATTCCCCACCTGTGCATTTATTAATCTTTAACTGTTGCCTGCCCTGGTATTGAACCTGATCATTCACACTTTTAAAAACTGGTTCCCATTAACATTTCTTATTGTTTTGCTGCGCCCACTTCACTCTCTTCTTTAACTGTCTTAAAAGAAGCATGGTGCTGCCTGCCAAAGGAAGAGCACACTTGTATAAAAATGTCAAGGAGATTTAGACAGCTGCAAAATTCATGAGGTGGCAGTTTGCTATTATCAGCATGTCTGTGTGTGTCTAAGCCTGGAGTTTCCCAAAACCTTCTTCACTATCAAGAATTTGCTTTTTGTGTGTCCTCTGTATGTGTCCCAAGAGTGACTGATGATATCTCACTATACCGGCAACTGCCTGCACTCGCGGCTTCTGCGTTTCACGTCTTGTATTCTGTAATACACACACAGGTATAAGCACGTACACACACACATCCCCCTGGTGTCTCGCTAGCCTGTTTTCCCATCTCCTGTGACTCTGTCTAGCTGGTACTGCTTGAGTGACAGCTCTTGGTTTGTCTGGGTATCCGTGGTTACAGCCCAGAGGCCTGCGCCGAGGGACCCAGACCTGTCAGCACTCTCTGAATCCTGAAACCAGAGATGGATGGCCGGGAGCAACCTCTGCCCTGAGCTCAGTGCTCTGCTCGTCTCTCCTGCTCCTCTCCTCTCTTTATCCCAGATCCTCCTCCTAAATAGACCTATTGTTGGCAGCTTGATGCTGCAGAAAATGGAGCCAAATATGTCTTGTTACCTGTTTCTCTTTAGGGCAGGAGAGGACAGGAACTTGAGATACAAAATAAGGCTAATTTGAATATAAAGGTACAATTCAGTCGAACACTATCATTCAGGAAGTCTTCTTGAATTATTACAATCTACTTACAATGATACAATGAAGATACAGCAGAGGTCAAGGATATCGCAGAAGTCAAGTTGCTGCATTTTGTAGGGACAGCTGGTTTTGTTAATCTTGAAACCTCGTGCTAACAACCGGGATCAGTGGTCCCAAAGGGGAGCATCAGTTACAACAGATCAGGTGTCTGTCCATCTCCAGTGCCCTGCTGCGTCTGCTTTGACAGAGACATGTATGACAAGCTCCGATGCCGGTGTAGCCTGTCGCTCCAGCGCCTATAGCCCCACAAACCAATGGATCGTGACAGAAAATGAGAAGGGTGATGAAGGCATGGGGAGAAGAAAGCACGAGTGTGGTGGGGGTTGGCGGTGGGGGGGTGTTTTGGACCGCCTCGGGCTCAGACGGTTAAGGGCGGTAGCACTGCTGCTGGAGTGCGTGTGATCTCTCAACCAGCTAATGAGAATATTTAACATTTGCTGAGTCCACAGTGTGTTGGAAGTCATTCATCACTTCACTGATTCAGTTCTCGCTAGTTATATGTTGAGTGTGCAAGATGCCTGCCTTGGGGCTTGAGGGCGGTGCTAGGAAGGTGCATTTAGTGCAGAGAAACACACCAGGGTAATGGAAGATGGAAGGAACTTAATTGATCTTCTGGGATCTGCAGGCTGTAGGAATTTTGGGTGGATGTGGGTCTTTTCTGGCCCCTTAACATTTGAAGCATTCATAACTTTTTTCCCACTTAATTTTTATTATAGATTCCATAAGAATTATGTGTTTTGCTGTACAGCATGCCTATATTATCATTTTTTGTGCAAATGTACAATGAATACCAAGCCTGTTTCTGGATGTACAGCTACATCCATGTTTAAGATCTTTGAAAATGTATCTCTAACTACATACAAGAGGACCTTAAGCTAGACAGAAGGCTAGAGAGTGGACAAGGCCACCCACCTCCCCACAACCATGCCAGCATAGGCCTAAGTGGATTTGATCCATCTTTTTAAGTCAATAATTAAAATAAGCATTATTTTCAGCTTGGTTAATAGCACAAAGTCATTAAGAATAACCAGTTAACCAAATAATTTATAACTCTTCTCTTTAAGACCAGAATTATCTATCACTGTTATAAGCGCACACAGACACAAGTTGACTTGCTGCTTTTTTTGCTATTTAACTGTGTGACAGAAAGAGCTAAACTCTTCCCACCCCCGCAATGTGGAAGTAAAATGCGCCATTTCATGACATGCTATAAAAAGTGAGCTTTCCATTGTAAACTAAACGAGTGGGAGGAAACCAGACGTCAACAATCAGATCTCTTAAGCATTATTACTTCACATAACTTCACAACTTCTCATTGCTTTCCACAGCTGAGCTCTGTAAAGGGTTGCTCTGTTGTTACTGACCAAACACACACACACACACACACACACACACACACACCCAGTCTTATCGCCCGATAAGAGCTCAAAGGCTGCTTCCTTTTTCATGTGCTTTGCTTGGTGACCTTCACATAACCAGCTTACATACACTCACTCAGACAGAAACATGTACTGACATGCGTGCTTCTAAAAAAGACTAGACAGTCAGGATCTCCCCACCAAAAAGAGGAAGTGTTTCTGTGACGTTTCAAACCACTCAGTGGCCGTGATTTGACCTTATTCCACGCAGACAAGCCAGTGGGGTTAAAGTGAGGTGAACGTGCATGTGTGTTTGTGGTGTCTTTTTTTTTTTTTTTTTAACCGTGATGTGTGCTGAGCCTCACATGTGGTGACGATGAAATGGTCCCGTAACTGAAGAGCAGCCTTGCACTCTACCTGACCCCTATCGGTGATGAGCATTGAGGCTGAAGCAGCCGGGCTCAGGCCAGCCGGGCACAGCACAGCTCTGCACAGGGACCCATGATTATTTAATGACTGTTTCCAGGGCAGGAGCCTGAAAACACACCTCCTCTTAGCTGGTGTGTGTTTTCTTCAGCCAGCAGAATGAACCCATACCCCTGTGAATCAACATGGATGACGGTTGACAGCGGCAACGTGGGGGGGGGGGGGGGTCAGCAGTTTGCTGCTGGAGTATGATATGTGATTGTAATCTTCTGAATTGATGGGAAATGGGAGTTCACATGACGCTCAGGCTTTTTTCTATTGCTCCGTGTAGATTTAGCCTATTTTCATTTTCCAGCTGATGTTGAATGGTGCTTTGAAACAAAACCAACTCCTGGTGACCCTCTTCCTCGTCCATTTTTAATGGGATGTAACAGCAAAAGATCCATTTTTAAAAGGACCTCTGCATCGCTAACAGCGTTTCTATTTATGAAGCAGAGCGTTCACCAGGGTAGGTTGTCTGTTGTAATCCCAGAAGTTTAACAGTGAGGAAGGCACTTCATGATTATCTCCTTTAGCACAGCTAAGATGGCTATCATGGATTTAATGTTGTCGTGGCAACTCCTTTTGAAACCATGTCAGTCCACTATTCTTCATTAACTGAACGGGACAGATTGATTTTTGTATTTTGAATTTCTCACCATTGCGGTCCCAGAGTCATGTTTGATTAGTCATGTTTAGAAACATGGCCTCTATATACATCTCCACCAGCACCTCCATCACTGTGTGAATACTTATATTTATAAACTATATTAAGTTGCAGAAAATTGAGAAAGGAAATAAGCTAATAATCTCATGTATGTTATTTCCTCTGGTTATCATCCTTGGCCTCAAAATAGAGAGGCAATTTCCTCTTATTATAATGTTCTCTATTTTCAAAGCATATTTTTATCGTGCTCGACATGCTCTGTAAAATCCATGACCAGTATTGACAGTGCAGTTGCAGAGAGTAAACAATAATCGCGGATGACGCAGCTGTGATACAAGTGTTTTCCTGCATTAGGCTGACTCACCCGGCTCTGTGACAGTTAACACACCATATTTGCATGTGGCCCCTTTGTTGCTCTGTCTTTGAGCTGCATTTTATGTGGGTGACTACACACTTTCAATTACCTTCGCCTGCAGCAGTCTTTTTTTAGGTGGCTGAGGAAACGAGGGATGAGAGAGTGAAGTGAATAGGTAAATACAGTAAAATGGATAAGGAAGTGGTAAATAAGATGGTGTTAATCAGTGAACGGCATCAATGCCAAATCAAAGTGTTTGATTGTAAACAAAAAATCATAGCAAAGATTATACTGCACAAGGCAGTAGCTCATTTTGAATTAGATTTATTTTGTTACAGATTTTCACATTTCAATCCACAATTTATTTTACTTGCACTTTAAAGCCGCTCCTAGTCTGGTCTGTTAAGTTTTTTCATTTTTGAGTAGAGAGATTTTATAATCACTTACGCCATTTCCTTGAGCAAATTAACTCCCATTCACTTTAGCATAGAAACATCAAAAGTGAGTGTTGAGTTTTGCAAAGTATCATTCAAGATAGTAAAGTTTCACAGTTTGGAAAAATTTTAATCATAGCTCTCTATCAATATGCATGAATTAATGTTTATAAGACTTTAAGACCCATCTGCCATCATTCACACAACTCATTAAAGTCAAAAAAGACAAACCGAAGGATGATGCTTTCATTTGCCAGTTTCTTTTAAATTTAAACCAAATGATGCTTAATTGCAAATTACTACTGGGACCTTCTTTCTCAGTTGAAGTACATTTTAATATTAACGTGGCATATGCTTCCAGTGGTTATTTTAAGGAACTACTATGATGACTGGGAACAGCACAGTAAGGAACTAACTAGTAAATTGAAAAAGTCATATATTTTTCACATAGAATTCATCCTTTAGATAAACTCCCAACAACATGGGACTACTGCTGCCTCAGTGGCCGTTATAAGACTAGTAAAATAAATATTTTCATAAGCAAATTACATTTTGAAATATGAAAAATAACAGAAGTAACTGACATATTACCACCACAATGTTAGCTTTGTAGCAAATGTTAGCTTTATCCTGTGCAAAGAAGAATGTTGATCTATTCAGATTTGGAGGATGCAGGCCCACTTTGTGACTTCTTCAGGTCCCCTGTGTGCTTGTCCCTGGACGGAGCCAATCGGTGCAAAAACTGACAAGTCATTGTCTTTTCCTAAGCCACAGTAATTCATCAGCACTTGAGGCGGCTTTGGCTGATTGCATTTTCGACAGAGCAATCGCCACTATGTCATAGAGAATTTGGCTTTTATGGCGGGGCGGAACTTTGATGCCAAATACAAGGGACAGTGGAGGCGAACATGGAGAGTTCACCACGCTGGGTCTGATTGCAAATTGAAAATCCCGTGTGTATCTGCTCCCGTGCTTGGCTTGTGTGCTTCAGAGTGTGAGTGTGTGACAGAGAGTCAGTGTTTGTACCTCTTGAGATATGATGGAGTTTTTCCATCTGCTGCTCCCTCAAGCCTTATTTCTTTCATCTCTTGAGATATTCATAAACTGTAACAAAAATAATGGACACAGTGAACCACCTTTCATGTCTGTCTTTTTTGTATCTGTTATACACAAAAAATGCTCTCTCCTTCATTTGCCATCTCCATGGCCACAATGCAGCCATAATAGTTGCTGTCCAGCCTCAGAGAAAGCACCGTAACAGTTTTAATTAACACAAGAACCCCTTTGAGGCTCAACAGACGAGGAAGAAAAATGGTTCCATTTTCTAGTATTTCAATATTTTTTGCTTACGCGTGTAAATTGTGGAGGAAAATAATGAGCGTGCAATGCAACGCTAACATGTGCAGCTTTTAAATGTCAGTATTTTGCAAGGGCTCAGCTTAGCCAGGGAAAAATGAGTGTTTCCCAAGAATACGCTGGAGAGCCAGGCTATAACTGCAAAAAGCTGATAGGGTTTAGTATTCAGAGGTAATGTCAATCCCCGGGCCCGTGATAATATTTCACTGTCATTTAGAGAAATGACCATGAGAAGCCAGAGTTAAAAAAAAAAAAAATAATAAGTTGAATAGCCTGAGGGCATCCAACCTGCAAGTGTAGCCTAACACCCACTGTGCATTTTCCCGATCAGGCCTGCACTACCTCAGAATTATGTCCTTTGATTACAGGAAAGACCCCTTTGAACTCCAGGTTTTGTTATGTGAAAATGAAAGTCAGAATGCCATTAAATCAAAATTAACACCAGGTTGCGATATCCTAAACACGTATGTCTTTGTCAATTGTATTCAAATGCAGAGTTGTTACCTCTGCTCTATGGTTCATTTAATCCAATATGGCCCACTAACTGCTCATACTGCAGTCATACTTAAATGTAGAGGCTCTTTTACAGCAAGATTTCTAGACTAAAGGCCCCATGGAACGCAAGTATATTAGCAGGTATTACTCTGCCTATCGTAAATCTCTCCTACTTATTGCTTCCGTGCGACAAGTAATAATGTAGAACAGCGTGTGTATTTTCATTTGGTTGAAGTGATTCCGGGATTTTAAAGGAAAGCCTTCTAATTTCCACTACACTGCTCTGCTGTCAGTGCCAGCCTCAGAGTTTTCCTCAATCAAAGCCCATATTCAGCTCTTTGAACAATAAGAGACAGTGGACTGCTCAAGTGGCCTCCACAGTTGTGTGTTGTGCAGTGGAGTAATCAATACTTTTTTATTTTTACTTTAACTGTAATTCTGACTTTGCTGAATTCTGTATTTTGACTTGCAGTAATAAATAGGAAAACAGTGGCAGTAACAGGCTCCGCTACCATATCAGATGAGTAACAGTCATGTAGTCCAGACTCTGCCAGCGCTGCTGATTGAATTTCCTCATTATTGCATTATTGCCCTGAAGATGGCTCTTGGCTATGTGACGTGCTGTGTGAATATGCACTTTATTATACTAGCTAACCCCCTCTACCTCCACTTCGTCTCCCACGGCTCCACCCCTCACCGTGCTTCAACCTGTCTCAGCAGTTTTGACATAATTGGTTGAGTAAACAATAGTGGTTTTAGTAGCTGATGGTGCTGACGCAGGTTGCTTTGTCTTTGGTCTGTGTTTGCTACTTTAATTTACTCCACTGTGATATTACCAAACAGATCAGTCAAATGTCAGATTGATTTATCTGTTGATAGACTTCAAAAAGATCTTTAATCTTTAAACAACTCACTTTAAATCGATCTTAATAGCCTTCGCCATATTATTCTACTTACTTGTAGTGCAGATACTTGGGATGGATTGGCAGTGCAACACAGCTCATAATAAGTGATGCCAAGGTATCCATTACAATTTAGTGACAAGTTAGCAGAGCTATTATGAGGATGTTCATTATTTTGACTGACACCTCTAATTCACACATAGTCGACTCAGACAAAGTGGGAAACTATTTCAGATTTTGACGTGCCCTCCCTAGGGTTTGGGTTTAACCCCAGTGGATGAAACACTGGTATGAAGTCGAGCTAATAGGAAATCATACTTAAAGTGTAACATGTCTACAGGATGTTACATTTTGTAAGAGACTTTTAACATGTAGTTTTTGGTTGTATTACAACACCTGATGCAGCTCTGGTTTTTAATCTGAATGTGTACGTCACAAAAACCTCACAGAGAGCCAGCAAAACAAAAACACCAGTTAAAACGGTATCGGCTGTAGTTCATGAATGCATTATAGATTCATACAAAATCCAGTGCACTGAGCTCTGAATGCAGCACATCTACATTGTAAAGAAGCAGTGGAAACAAATTTTCTCATGGGCTCATAAGAACTTCCATTGGAGACCCACGCATGCATTGCCAAGTGTGATCTTTGCCCAAAACAACTTCTGAGCCACGAATGGCAGGGGAAGAACAGAGGTGGATGCAAATGAAGAGGGGTTGAGTCATTTAATACATGGTAATTAGACTCCACTGTAGCACTGAGGGGTGACCTTTTCAGCTGTGGCCATGAGTTGTATCTGGACAGGATGGAGCCCTTTCTGGAAATAAGAAAGGTATTAAGTGAAGTCCAGTGAAAAGATAGTAAGCTGATGCCATAACCCAGAAAAAAAAATTATTCATCTTGTAAAGCATGCTCTCTTTTTACTTCCTTATTTATTTATTTTGTCATACACAACTTTGGTAATTGCATTTCGCTCTCGGGGAAAACATTGTCAATTCAATCTCTCCCTTGTTTTTGATGGGAGTTTGTTTGATGCATATATTAATAAATTTAACACGTATTCCTGATTGTACAGGCCCTCTCATCCAAATGCACATTAGTCATTTTGGAGATAAAACCAATTTCAAAGCTGCTGATGCCGATGGATTTGTCTAACAGATAACTTTGTCTGTTTGTATCATTTCCTCCCTTCGTTCAAAGTGCTGAATCTATTATTATTATTATGTTTGAGTGTGACTGCTGTTACCCTGCCAGGAGTTTATTCACATTACAAATACTGGCTAAGCTGTTTTAAAGACCAACTGACTAACTGATAACCTCTATGAATCTTTGAGTAAAACTGTTAGCCTTCCTTACGTCTTAGTTTGTCCAATCTGATTTGTATGTGCATACATTAACATACATAACTGGTCACCCTGCTGTGCATAAACCATCACAGAACTGTATCACAAAAAAGAAGAATGCGAAATGTACTGACCAACATGTCAAAATGATATGTATGGAGAAGACAGAGAGAGGAGCAAAGCTATAAGGAGAGGATAAAACAGTGTGTTCTCTTCTAATGTAAGCTGCAAACTGCAAACTTTAGCATGCCTGACTAATTAGTTTACTGTCTAACCTACAGCTGCTTTTCTTCCAAGGCCACAGAGCGTTTCATTAATGTACAAAATTTTGTGGGGTTATAAGTTACGTTAGAAAGAACTGTTAGTAGCTCTGCTCTGCTCTTTATAAGATTTGGGAAGCTTATACTCCATCAACCCTTTTCTCTTGTAATATTGATAGTGAATAGAATAACGCAAGAATCACACTTAAACTAAGCAGCTATACAAGATTATGTTAGCATGAAATATGGGGGAAAAAGTATGATTGATGTATGATGAATCAGAGCGAGAATACTAGCTTAAGCTATTGTCATGTCCTCTACATGGATCATCAGTGAGGATGTTAACTTTTTCCCTGGAACCTGTAGTTTTATAGGCACATTCTTTTAGCATGATATCATGTATATCAAATGTATATTTAAGACATTACAGATTTTCGTCAATTGGAAACAGCTGCAGCAGAGCTTTCAGCAAACCAACTACTCCAAACAGAGTTTTTTTTTGCTTGCTGTAGATGAGAAAGTCTGCCAGCAGCAGATGTCATTTCAGCCAACAAAATCGATACTCATTCTTTCATTCATTAATATTATTTTGTCCACCTCTGTCTGAAATTAGGGAGGGTTTTAAAAATTACTATGAATTTTTGAGTGGCAGATCTGACACTATTATGACTGTAAACAGCACTAAATATTGCACGAAGCAGACATGAGGATCCATTTTTTATTTGAAGCTTTAAGTGTGTCTCAGCAAAGTCTCAGCAAAGTTCAAAGTCAGTGTTGATGGTGAACCAATTCAGGTCCAGTCTTAGAACATCAGGAAGTGATTTGTCTTGAAAACACTTACATAGCATCTTAAAATGAAAAAGTATGCAGCTGTGACTTTGTACTTTAACACATGTGGGTACAGACCAAACTTGAAGTGAAATGAAAATATCCTCCCAGAGCGGATTTCATTTCCAGTGCTGAGTGTACAGTCCTACCTTGCACTCCCAAAGCCCTTGTACAGAATAACTGCTGAGGCATACATTCACTTTTTTTGTATAATCAATAGAAAAGGAGAGGAAGAATGAGAGAGAAAATGAGAGCTAAAGAGGACAATAGGGAGGGAAAAGCTGAAAAATGACGCGATGATGGAGTTAGGTACTTGTAGGTGGGATGGTTATATACTGGGATGAAGGATGAGCAAACATAAAAACCTACGGACGACCACACAAAGTCACGCCGCACACGCACAAATGCACACAAGCACACAGAGCACAGGGGTCCACAGCTGTAGCCATTTATTATGGTTTGTTGAACACTGTGAATCCAACCAGACCAAACCTACTTCAGTTCCTTGGATACAGTAGCTGCACTAGCTTTAGATACAACACACACAACTGTAGCTACACTGTGTGTGTGTGTGTGTGTGTGTGTGTGTGCGCCCTGTATCTATGCGTGTATCCTTGTGTGCATACATGCGTTCATACATGCAATGTATGCTTACATGTGTTCACATATGGATGGCCTTCAGCGTGTATGTGCGTGTATTTAAGTATGTCCCTGTCTGTGCTTTCCAGGGTGTGTGCTTTCATGTGTACATGTGTATATCTGTGTGTGTGTCCTTTTGTGTGTGGTGTGAGGTCAGTCAGAGAGCAGTGAGGAAAGTGTGTCATTGGGGAGGCGGTACTTCGGTCCCTCCTGACTGGTTTGTTCAGCCAAGTGACACACCAGCACTGCTGACAAATAACTGAGGCAGAAGATCTCTCACACTCATTGACAAACTTCTCTCTGCACACACACAGTCACTTAGTCACAAGCAGCCACACTATATCGCAGTGTTTCACACATACTGTAGTCTGCACGCACCCTAGCAGACACAGGCAGAAAAAGTACATACACACAGAATCGCAGGCCGCAATCCTGCAGTGTATCGAAGACCCACACAGTCATACACAGCCAAGCACAGAATTGCATTGTCACATAAAGTTGCACAGTCTCAGACTGTCTCTCACCCTTTCTCACACAGTCAGACAGGAAAGCACACAAATAGATAAAATCTACCAATATTCATGTATACACTCGAGGGCAAGTAAGAGCGCATGTCCAGAGGGGAGACAAGCTAATGTAAACAGACCATTTGCAAACACACAATTGAATTTCACTAAGCAGCTTTTGTCAGTAACAGAGGTCAGTTGGTGTTATGTATGTTTTGAAAGCAACCATAGTACAGATGTACTAGTTAAAAACAACCTGAAAAATTATTTTGTATGTCAAGAGTTGTAGTCTCAAAAACATTACCAACAACGTATGGTAAATAAAAACAACTGCATTAGTATTGAAAGGATCCATCAACTGAAATTGAATTGACAAAGATTTAAGATCATTGATGAAGTTGTTTATCACGGAAAAAAGCCACATTCACTGGTCTCAGCTACCCAAATGTGAGATGAGATTTTCCTTCTGTTCTTAGCTTTATATTAATTTAACTGAATTTGGACTGTTAGTGAAACAAAACTTGTTCTGAGAAATTGTTTTCCACTATTTCCTGTCTGGGAAATTGCAAATACAGCGACATACAGCGACACACAGATGGATGCACATCAGCATGCACCCCAAACTGAGCTGCAGACAGAATTTACACAATGCTCACACACTGTAGCTGCATGACTGCTGTAGTTTTTGTTTGGTTGTGGTGAATGAGGCAGCCAGTGCAGCGTAGTGGTACAAATACAGTAAACACATTTCCAGCCAGGCAGGGAAGTTGTTTGAGTCGGAGAGGCTGTCCCCAGCTGAGCCCACTGACTGAGAGTTTTGGGCCACGGTTCTGACAGGAACAAACCCTGAGAGAGGGAAACATGGTGGAGATGTGCATTTTAAGGAGGATGTTGCAGTATTTATTTGTGTCTGTGTACATGGAAGAGTGTTGAGAAGAGAAAGCATATGACATTTTATTATGTTTGTATGCATTTTATGATAGTATACTGTATGCATGGGATGGAACTGTATACATAAAACTTTGTGTGTGTGTTCATGTAGTACCTCCCCTGCAGTATTGTGTGTTCATTAGTGTTTGTCTTGGAACAGAATACATAATATACTGTAATGGTATGTCTTGAGCAAGTGCTTTAACTCTCCTTGGCGCCTTTTAATGGGTTGCTTAAAAAGAGAGAATTGATTTCCTGGTTTCTGCCTCAGAGATGCTTCCGTGTAGCACCAAGGGCTACTGTAGCATTACATGTTTTTCAGTTCCTGTGTGTGTGTGTGTGTGTGTGGAGAGAGAGAGAGAGAGAGAGAGTGAGCAAAGGGAGACAGGGCTTGAGAGAGAAGAAGAGTACGAGAGAGTGAGACTTTGCAGAAAGGGAGAGTTTAGTTTCTCCCCAGCTCTTTAGAGTTTCCCTGGTGAGTTGGCTGGCAGCTTGTTTGCTGGCGTAGCAGCAGGAGGAGCAGCAGCAGTCGGAGGTAGAGAGATTGCGATAAGCCCCTTCAGAGGCAGACAATAGGCGCTATAATGCTGTTGGAATTAACGACTGGCATTCCATCATTTCTCATCTGATTAAGACCCAGTGACAATCTTCTTGCTACAGTCTCTAGTTGTCACCAGCTATGACTAATGAACTGTGATATGCTGTCTCTCTCTCTCTTTCTCTGTGTCTCACTCTCTCTTCACTTCACGCTCTATCGATTATTGAAATAGTCTCCGATCCCTCCCATTCTTAACACACCCTCGCAGCTTCTCCCCTCTCCCTCTGTGCTTCTTTCATTTACCCGTCTGCCGTACTTTCTCTCCTCCCTGTGCTGTCCTTTATCTTGTACCATTCATTTGGCTAATTTGATATTTGGAGTTGATAGGGCTCTGAATAGAGGCCCATGTTTTTACATACATTTGTCTCCATCGCCCGATCTCTCATTTCTCTTTCATTCCCTCTCTCCCTTTCTCTTCCCCCTTCCTCTCTTTTTCAGAGGAGCGATAATGAAATCAGGGCTCCAGCCCTTCATCTGTATTAGCGGCATTTGCGGGTCTAAGAGAGACTAACAGCCTGCTAATTTTCTGCCTCTGATTTGTTAAACTGACAGGCATTTGCATAATTTAGCTGGCCGCTTTCTCCTCCTCAAAGGTTGCCTACAGACGCTTCTGTCATTGAAATGGAATTGAAAGCTGTCAACATAATGGCTTGTTTGATCAGATTTGAATATTTGTTTAGAGATTGGAGCAAGAATTACAGAAATATGCCTCTAAAATGCCATTGATTTCAAAGAAACCAAATTTGATCTGCTTCACAGAAGTTAAATGTTAATTTTTCCTTCTGACAAGTTAACCTAATTCTTTTCACAGGTTTTGTACCTCTCTGATATGTCTCACCTTCAGGGTCTGCTATAGTATCCCACCCCCACCCCGACAATGTGCTCCTGTGTTGGAGGGAGAAGAGTTTCTTCTTCCTCTGTGATGCTGACAGATATGAGCGTTGGCGGCGCTCGGTGGCATCTCTTTTACCATTTCCTTTTGAGCCGCGGTGTCTCAAGGCTCACAGCGCTTCCATTGAATAATGTACACATGCACAGTCACATGCACAAGCCACATGAGTTAGCAAAAACACACACACACTGCCTTCCACTGATTCACACAGATTATGCCTCTTTCTCTCTTTCTTTCTCTTACACAGTGTGCATACAGGTGTTCCATTAACCTTGCAGGCTGACAGTGTCTCTAGGTAGCTTCATTACCTTCAGCATGATTAGCTCTAAACTAGACTGTTGCCTTGAGGTCTCTCACACACACCCACACACCTCCTTCCCTCCCTCCCTGGCCCCGATTGTCAGAGGGCACCCTCAATGTAGTCATGCTTTTCACCATTGATAAGTGGCTGTGTGAGGGAATGAGAAGTTGGATGTGTGTGTGTGTGTGTGTGTGAGACCCTCCCCCCGCCTCCATGCATTAATGAAGAGATGCAGTACCAGGTGCCCTCTGTGAGAAAGAGAAAGTGAGAGAACCCAGCAGAAAAAGGGGAGACTGGGGGTGGGGGGTTGGTAATATGGTTTGGCATTTTAGCGGCCTCCTTTTCCTAATGGCGCTTCGGTCTCGCTGGGATTATTCAGCCGGCACGGCGTGTCACGGTCGGTAAACTGCACTGTGCCGGAGGGAAAGGGCGTGCTGAGAGGGGACAGGGGTTGCAAGGTGGAAGTGTCAGGAGAAAGCGGGAAATGTTCTCAAAATGCCCGGAGGTATGCAACCTTTATCAAAGTGAAGGGGCCTGAGGGAGCGCATGAAATAGCAGCCCCCAAACCCATCACTCTGTGCTCAGGCTTCAGAGGGAGTGAGGCAAAGAGGGGTGGAAAGTGTGAATCAGTGTCAGCTGCATCAATGGAGGAATACAAAAAAAGGTTAAGATGCAAAATGCAAACACTCTTACACAATTAATCAGTCATCATTATAGGTGAAATGTTGAACTGCGCCTAATATTATACTGTGATGATTACATGTTTTTGCAATCCAGACATTTCCATCACTGAACTGCTACTTGTCATATTTTGAATTTAACTTTACAGGGCAATTAAAAAATGGCTCCAAAGAAAGCACTTTGCCCTACTTGAATGTTCTGGAG
This sequence comes from Lates calcarifer, assembly GCF_001640805.2. NCBI lineage: Eukaryota > Metazoa > Chordata > Actinopteri > Centropomidae > Lates > Lates calcarifer. Next base: position 16,283,855 of record NC_066839.1, read on the forward strand.
GGACTACTTGAGAAAGTGTTCCACTCTCCTCTGATGAAAAATGTCTGTAGAAATGTATAAAACTGCACTCCCTCCAGAGAGCGGTTTGGCATTTTTGTTTTACTGACGTCCCCGCCAGCCCTGCTTTTACAATACCTGTAAATTATTGCTTTGCTCTGGAGCCCCCCCTCAACAGTTTTTTCCTCCTCTGTCTCATCCCTCTTTGTTTCCTTAACTTTCTTGCTTTAGACCTACTACACACAATCACGTATCTGTCTTCCAGCAGCCTTAACATTTAGCTCTACTGTATACAACTGCACCAGCAGCAGGTGTATCTTTCATGCGTTAATATGTTTTTCCGTGCTGCTGCTGTCATAGCTCACTTCTAAGTTCATCCATACATAGTGCATGAATTCATAGTAGTGCTTGATGTGTTTTTTTTTTCCTGTCGTATACAAACATACTCCATCTCCCTCCATTTCTGGCTCATCTGCTCTTTTCCACCACTCCCAGAGAACCTGGGGCTGACCCTTACAGCATATCAAATTCTACATTTCACAGCTTTTTTTTACCGACACTGCTGAGTGCAGGGAATATTATCCACATATTTATTCCTCATCGGATGGAGGTTTCTCTCGAATTTGCTCTCTACATGCACAGCTGTGTTTGTTGCCACCAGAGGTCAAAAGGCCACAGAACTGTCCCGATTTGCTTTGCATGTGTTCCATTAGCATCGATTCCCCATTCTACGTGAAAAGTGCAGTTAATACCAGGCGAGTAGGTCCGCTTGTTTTATTTATGAACATGTGCCCGTGGAGACATCCATTATCTTCAGTGGTTACACAGCCCCAGTGTAGGAACTGGTAGGGGAGTGTTATACAGAATCCCAAACTGTTTCTACTGTGAGTCCATCTGACTTAAGCATTTTTTTATATAGGACCCAGGGGCAAGGTGGATTACACCAGAACTTTACCATAGCTCGTTTCAGCTGTGGAGTAGGAAAAAGCACGGTTCAAACAGTTCATATCTCACATGGGAAATGAGTAGTGGCTGCTTAAAAGCCAGCTTACAAGGAAGCATTGACAGATCCTGTGCTGTCCATGGCAATTCCTTTAATGCCAATCAGAAGATAAGCATGTCTCTCATTTGATGGCGATGAAACGGTAGCAAGTGTTAGTCTTGGCCATGTGTCACGGGTTTGTCACAGGCTAGGACTTAACACAGATCATTAGACCCACTTCTCATTAAAACGTGTAGTGTGAAATTCAAGTGACATAAAAATGTCTTTTAAAAGAGAGAAGCAGATCGAGGGAGGGCGAGACGCCTCATCTGCATCAGTGGTAATGCGCAGCTTTTTGTGGTCAGCTAATTAAGATTAAATTGAGTGAATTGATTGTAGCAAGGTTTGTGCTGCGTGTGGTTTGGCCTGTCAACAGCACTGTCAGAGAAAAAGTAAGATTGTAGCAATAAAGGAGAGATGAGAGTAGCCTGCACAACTCATCAGCTTTTTCAGCCATAGTCAGACACAGATTCTGCATTTACATTAATTACATGCAGTCGTATCTACTACTCGGATTGTGGGTGTCTCAAACCTGACTAACATTAGTGACAAGAGAAAGACAAGAGAATCATGCAAAGTGTAGGCACCATTTAATCTGAAATAATTAAAACTAATTAAAAAGCAAACACTGTGTGAGGAAGTTAGAGGCATTAGCGGTGGATGAATTGCATGGATGATTGAAAGATACAGTATGTGTGAATGTTGAAAGAGAATTTTCACAGTGAAGCCAGAGCTGTGGAACCAAGCAGAGAAAAAGAGAGAGTATTGTAATAGCAGGCTACAGGCTTGGTAAGTAGATTTGGTGGAAGCCTTTTCCACAGAATTACAGCCAATGACCGTCTCAAATCTGACTACACACAAGATACAGCTGACACAAGTGAAAGTAGTTGCTAAAATAGTTCCCATGGTACCTGATGGTGGGGGCGCACATGCATCACAACAAAAGAAATGCAGAACATCAAATACCCGAGCTAAGGAACTTCAGTTGCACTTGTTCATTTCACAGCAACAAATCTTAATTGAGCAGCTCTATCTGCTGTATCCATCTCCAGAGAGCCATTTTTTCCTCTTCTCTCATCGTTCAGCTGGACTGTGCTTTTGATTTGTTTATGTTTTGCGGTGTCGCTTGTCTTAGCAGCCAGATTAGAGCAGGTCAGCCGGCACATGCAGTTGCAACACATCCTGTCTGAAGTGTTGATTCTGCCTTGGATGACTTTCAGCACACGAGCGGACCCAGAAAGATACAAATCACGACAGCCCGGTTATATATGCTCTGATCATTTGTTAAACTGCTAAATGTGCCTATTGTATTTTCCATATTAATTTTGTTTGTTTGCTTTCTGGCTGATAGTGGTGATGGATAGCATTTTTGCAGAGAGCAGTAAAGGTATATTTAATCCATAGAGGGTGACGTGTTACCATTGTGTTGGGTTTAGCCTTCAAGTTAGTAACATATCCAGCCTTTCTCATTAGTTTCTGCTGACAGTGAAACTGTAGTCAGGTCTTGGGGTTTGAATTTCAGACCCTGTACATTTTAGCTACCCACAGTAACAGGGTATTTCTTCTAAGAAACTTTTTCTCCAGACTGTCATTACTCATTTCAGTGTCACCTCTACAAATTGTATTCCAGCAGAAATTTAGCTGATACTGTGAGATTGGTCAAATGACAGAATGAGTCTATGAGTATTAGTAGATAGATGTTCCATCTATCTGTATCTTGCACCGAATCAGGAATCGACATACATTTTGACAGTTGTCCAGTTATGCATTGATGCCATATGTCACTGCGTCTCATCATACGCCGGTCGGGCGCCTCCATTTAGCTCATACATTTATCTCCATTTGCCCATCCATTAATCTCTCTTTACTGTAACCCATCCAACTACTGGCTAGCCAAAGCAGATGAGACGCCCCATTACTTATTTAGCACCACTTTAAAGGGGACCCAAGTCAATTGAGAAGCCGCTCTCGTTTACGGTAACAACATTTGCCGAGCGGTCTCAAACACAGCCAGCGAAGATGAGATTGAACACGATGGAATCAAGTCAATAAAAGACATGGTGGATGATGCGCCCTGCAGTCAGATAGTTAAGTGAAGGTCAACCTGTCAGGGCACTGTGTAATCTGGTGGCTCTCTGGACGGTGACAGGGAGACAGATTCGTAAGGCCAAGGTGGAAAAGTTGCTCGGCCTTCAAAATCCTCTAAATTGATGTGACCAGAAAAGGAGAGTGATAGTTTTTACCCCCTGTAATGAAATTTTTTTTTGCCCTCTCATATTATAGTGGATCCTTGTTTGGAGGAGGGCAGGTTTTGATGCATTGAGAGCTCATGAGAAAGGACACACGATAAGGGGGTTGTGGAGGAGAGAGAGGACAGGCTTTCCAACCAGCTTGGGTTTTTCTCTCTGTGTATGTGTGTGTGTGTTGTGTGGATAGGCCAGCATGGACACTTTACCCAACCTAATCATGATTCCCTTCTTTTATCTGAGTGCAGACCAACTGTCCAGGTCTATACATCACAGTTTCTCCCAGTATGCACACACCAACCATGACCCTTCCACTTTCTCTCTTCTCTCTCCTTTCTTCCCCGCTATATATTTCTGTGTATCACCCACTGACACTCTGGCAACATATTAAAAAGAGGGATAGTGGCTGCTCTCTGTTATTGCCAGGAAAGTGATTTACAATGGGGCCACATTCCCACCATATTGATTAAAGAACATGTGTGCGTGTGTGTGTGTTTCACCTTTTCTCCATCTCACTGGGCTTTCTCATTTTCCCTCACTGTCATTGCCTTTCCTTCTCCTCTCGCTTCTCCTTCTCTCCTTCCTCTCTTCCTTTTATCTCTCACTTCACTTCCGCTATCTCTGATGTTGCCCAGCAAACCCCACCACTCCTCTGTTTCTCTCTGTGTCTCTCTGCCTCTCTCTCTCTCTCTCTCTCTCTCTCTCTCTCTCTCTCTCTCTCTCTCTCTCTCTCATCTATGTTGGCCCCAGACTCATGTGGCTGATTGTATGTGAAAGTACAGCTGAGGCATGGGTAAGGGAGCGAGGGGGGGTGGGTGGTTGTGGGGAGAAACAGGAGAGTGAAAATAAGAGAGACAAAGAGAGGGCAAGAAAGAAAAAATCCTTTCCCACTGAAATTCTATCTTCTGTAGCTCCTGCACAGCTCATTTATTCAAGTAATCACAAGCAAAAATGCAGGCACTACAGGTTTGTGGCACATTTAAAATTCTTCCTGTGGTCTTACTACACATGATTTTTCATGATGCTCAAGGAGAATTCAGAAACAAGACTACACATTCACCCTCCCCTACCCTGTTATACAGTAGAGCTATGTGTAATAGGTTTTACTGAATGTTGAACTTGAGTTTAGGATGCCCATCACTTCACAGTCCTACATCCTCAGATTGCTTTGACTCCAAGTCCAAATCCCAAAGATAATACATTAACATACATTAACATTTACATTAATACAATGATGGGTAATGCTTAGCACTAGTGGGTGACTCTAGGGATAGCAGTGTAAGTCTGTTATTATGTGGACTGGTCACTTTGCTCCAGACTGAGATATCTCAGCACCTGGGAAAGCTTGCCATGATATTTTGTACATTCATTGTCTCCATAAATGAATGAGTTTGGTTATCCTGGAATTCTCCTGTTGTACCACCATAAAGTTCACATGAATGTCTCAACAACTTAGAGATGGTTCGCCATGAAATGTGGAACAGAAATTTATCAGAAAGATATTCACATCAGCCTCATTTGCTCTTTATGTTTAGAGTGTATTAGCACCAAACATGCTAAAATGCTAAACTAAGGTGGTGAACATACATATGGTTATACCTGCTAAATATTCAGGTCCTAGTTTATTGTCATTTGTTGTCATCGCCACACTTATGCTTGATATACAGGGGCTCCAGTCTTGCAACACCTTGGATGTAAACACCATCCTGCATATGTTCTCCTCTTTTTGCAAACTTGACATGTTTCATTTCAGCAAATTCTTAGACTGAGTTAAGCCATCCAGTTCAATGGCTGTGTCCAGATGTTGCTGTTTAGCCATGTCTCAGTGAAAACGCTGATGCAGCATTTCACACTGGATAGTCCATCATACTCACTCTGTCAATCTCCAGAAGACCCTGGTGGCTATAGCTCAGTTTTATTACATAAAAAGTGTTGTGCATCTGCACATGCCACCCAACATCAACATGTTAGATTTGCCATTGTGAGCATGTTAACATGGCAGGACACTTAGTCTTGTTGCTTAATAAACAACTTTGATGATTTATTGCTCATTAAAAACCTTTGTCAGTTCATTTTCTGCCAATTGATTATTTGATGAACTGTTGTAGCTCTAGTTACATTTGACCCCTTTTATATGACACTGCTGTCACAGTTCAATTTTTAACTGTTGCTCCATACTCATCACTGCTAATCCACAGAATTACTTTGAGTTAGTGCATAATTATATAACATAAAGGGAAGTGATTTTGGAGTAATTGAGTAGAAGGTAAATGTTCATAAGTGGAATCTCAGTAACACTAGTATTAAATTATATTTTCATCCCTACTACAAATGGCTGTTCACTACAAATGGCTGTTCACTAAATCTGGGTAGTGTCCGACCTTCATCCAACCTAGGTGGGAGGAGGGTCACAAATCCATGTTGGATGACGCACATCGACCCATTCAGACTTAATTCACTCTGTCAGTGTGACAGGGGTATAAAACTATACTGTGACCGAACACATTCCCCCAGTTGGTACCTCTCCTACAATTTAGTGTACACCTCATTCTCCTTATCATTACTTCTCTTTCCTCCCTTTTTTTCTTTCTGGTCATTTCAGTGGCCTCTCTATTTGTTCATTCCACTTGCCTCGGCCGTCTCCTGGGCCATTAATCTATACTGCTCCAACTGCTCCTGTGGGCCAGACTGGGCTGCGGCGCCACTCACTGTGCGCTCTGAAAGGCCACTGTGTTCATAGAGATATGAAACGACGGGCAGAGACAGAGAATGGCTTTTAGAGAAAGCACCCAGAGACACTAGATAAGTGGAGAGAAAGAGAAGGATACGCAGAGGAGGGAAAATACACTCACCCCTCCTTCACTTTCCATGTCATTTAAGGCCAAAGTGACAGAATCATGTATTTTAGAGAGTGAGATGATGTTGCCTTGAACAACTGCACTGAGGTTACCGTGGCGTCTGCCCTTTTCAAAAGGTTGATATTTGGGGAGATTAATATGCCGTTGGATCACACTGGGGGGGTTTCTGGCTCGCCTGTAGCCGGCCTGGACAGGCAGCAGCCGTCAGTGGTGACAGGGGACTAAAGCAGATGGCCTGGCTTAATCAGGGAGAGAGCGCTGTTCTTGGTGTACGTTTGTGTGTGTGTGCGTGTGTACTTGGGTCAGGAGTAGTGTTTGTGTGACTTGGAGTAAGGGAATTTTTGGATGTGTACTCCATAAGTGCATGTATGTGTGCACAGATGTGTGTGTGTCTGTGTGTGCTTTGTAGGAAAAAGCAATGAAAAGATGCAGCAAACTTGGCAGTAAAGACCGTCTGACTCGAGGCTCTGTCATTTACCGTGATAGAAAGTATTGGAGCTGACTGAGTTGGGAATTCAGTGCACAGCACATCTGAACTCTGTTTTGGTTCAGCTTTAATGTAATTGACTCTCTGAGAAAGAAACACTGGCCTGTGATTTATTAGATATTTCCTTGTACTGTTTCATTTTGACTTAAATCTATAAAAGGCCCTATTTATCCAGCTAAGTGCACAAAACAACTCACTAATCTAAACCTCTTCTGAACAGTTTTCCTCTGCATGTGTTCACACTTTTAGTGACATCCCTTTTAGATTCCATCAGGGAAAAAACATAAGAACTCATTAACAGTCAATAAGTTTGAAAACAAATGAATTTGCCTGTAATTACATGCATGATAAATCAGCGTTATTGTCTTTGAAATTGGAGTTCTACAAGTGTCGGTCTGTTCATCTGTTATGAGCTATCCATTTAATTTTTTGTTGCATTTCAGATGGAAGGTTGACTTAATGTTTACTTTTCTTTCCCCTCACAGTTCAACATGTTCTCATTAGGGAGCTGGTTGTTACGGTTGTCTGCGGTGTCACTTGGGAAAAACAAGGCAGTGTTTGGGTAGACCATCCCTCACCCAGAGGACCTGGGTCCTGTTTCCCTGATTCACGGTGCTGAGGTGTTCTTGAGCAAAGCGCTACATCACCGACTGGCCTTGAACTTGGACGGGGGCAAGCGAGGAGAGAAATTTGTAGTGGAGACAATTCACTCTGACTTAGGGAGGTTGTAGTACAGTATATCTCGTTCAGTGGCTCATTGACAGTCGCTGTTAAAGGCAGAAAGTGTTATTTGTTCACTTTCTATTTTCCCCAGACAGTCTGGGGATCCAAACCAGTGAGCTCTCCAGTCATAAGCATGCTTTCTTTACCACTGTCCCTGCTGACAGGAACTAAAGCTTAAACTTCTAACAAGGAAAATGTTGGCTGTATAAGCTGTCATTTCCTACTCATTTCCTCTAAAAAGCAGACTTAACAAGAACATTTAATAGAGCCATTTAATAATTTCTGCTGAGGAATGTACTGTCTCGAGTGGCGGTGGGATTTCATTCTTTGTTAAATCGTCTTCTATTGCTACAATCTTGGATGGTGCTTCACATGAATGCTCACAGTAAAAATCTTTTTATTTTCATACAATATACTTAATTCAGTCGTTGATGGAAGTCCTCTTCCTGCCCTCTGGCTGGGGGATGCTGGGTCAACCTGCAGAAGTGGGGCCTCCAAAGCAGGTAGGGGTCAAATATCTTGCTCAAGGAGCCTTGGCACACTATGCGTGCACAAGGGGATCAAACATGAGGCCCTCAAGTCTGAGGATGACCTCTGTAACCGCTTGGCTGTGCAGAAGTCAATAATGCGCCCTCATGTAAGGGAGGGATAGACCTAAATGTAGAGCCTTTGTTGCTTTGTGGGGGGGTCAAGATACAATCCAGCCTTGGAGCTTTCTCTATGGTAATGACTAGAAGAAAAAAAAAAAACGCACAGGGCATCTCCATGGCTACAGAGGTAATGTCATGATCCCTGCTGCTGGCGAATTCTCTGTATCAGAGGATGCAGCCAAAGCCATGAACACTTGCTATGGCAGCTTTTCGCTGTGAAGGCCAGTCAGCTCGCAAACTTCTCTGTTGTAAATCACTGTCACTGTATCCACTCCTCTTGCTCTCCTCCACATTGTCTCCTGTCTTTTGCTCTCATTTAATTCTCTTGGTCTCTTTTTCACTCTCTCATTGCTGTTCTGTCTCTCTTATTGATGTCTATATCTCTTGATCTCTCCTCCAGCTTGGCCGTGCACTCTAAGCTGGTGGTGTTGAAAGAGATGGATGCTCACTGCCCTCAGTAATCTCCGCAGCAGCCATTTAGATAATTAAGTCACTATTCTTGCACTTGCCTCATGTCCCTAGCAAAGCCGAATACACACATACACACGCCCACATGCATGTTGAGGTATTAACACAAGCATGTCTCAGTAGTTGCAGCACCTACGCGTCAGGTTTTTTGTCTCAGATGCCCTGTGTGTTTAGTTGTGTGTGTGTGCAGCATCAGCAATGAGAGCTGTTTGTTTTGATGCCGTTGTTGGTTTTTGTTTAGAGAACAGAGAAATTCGCAAAAGGATGCAGCAGGGAGAGAAAAGGCGACAGCTGCCATGGGCCACAGAGAATACACGCACACAAACGTTCATACACACATAAACACAAGCGCGCATACACGCTGCGTGATTGGCGTCTGGAAATATGCCGCTCCCACACCCCGTCGAAAAAGCATGCAGAAAGGCTGGATGGGAAAGTGTGCACACTAGCCCCAGGGTTTTTCTCCAGCTTCATGTCTTGCCGTTGTGATAATGTGGCGTTTTGTTGAAAGTCAGTGTTTTAATTAACTGAGCAGCAGCGTGCAGGGTGCGGTGGCGGAGGTAGCGGTGCCTCTCTGTTCCTCAGGCTAATCACATGCTTGGGATACTGACAACCAAACACTGGCAGGGTGTTACTAACTCGATCATTGCAATATTTCATAACGCTGTGGTCATTTCTGCCTGCACGGGTGCCAGTGAGAGCTGACATTTTTGGACAGAAAAATGACTGTCGGCCCATGCTGTTTTCATCATGCAAAAGTAAAAACACAGCCTGTGTGTTCAAACTACAGTAAACAAGTAGCTTGGAAACCCTTGCATCATGTTGTATCCCCCACAAAAACACACATGCGGTACACACACGCACACACACACTGCCTGCTATTTTTCAGATTGGGAGAAAGTTTTACTTATTAATGTTCTGCTAAAAGAATTGTGCTGATGCACACTGAGGGGAAATTTGCTGTCAGTGGTGCAGGTATATGCAATATTTCTTAATCTTAAGAAAAATAACCCTTGGCCTCAGTTCCTTTTTATTTCTCTTCTCTCTGTCTAGCTAATACACCTTATCCCTTTTTTATTCGCTTTGAATGATTTGGCCTTTGCTTGTGTGCTTTATCAAAGAGAAGATGATCAGGAAGTGTCTGTCTGTGGCAAAATGAGGCAGTGTGTGCATGTCACCCACCAGTGTTTCATCCATCAAGGTGTCAGATTAATGTACAAAGTGCCATCTCTCACTATCATCTCCTCCGAAACCTCTGTGGAAATCCTAATAGGCAGATGAGATAAGGAAATGTGAGGTGCCGGAGTCAGATTAGTTCTAGAGCTGCGCAGAATGACTGGTGATTACCTCGTGGTTCAGGTTTATTTGCGTGTCAAATGCTTCCCAGTTGTCCCATAGCAGTAGCAGTTGAAGTAAAACCAGCCTATATGCCTCTAATAATCTGCTAAAACGAAAGCTATTTTTGCTCTGACTGGTGCCTTAGCTGCTGGGCTCTGTTCTGAGGCATCCTATGTTTTTATGATACACTGCTGACGGCACCTTGTCTCTGGATTCTACTCAGACCACTAATGAGATATACGAATTGTAGCACAGTACTAATTCCCCTCAAACCGCTGGGATTAATTGGACCTAACTAATGCTAAGAATCAGTCACAACAATAGGCTCGTTGGTTTCCTTGCCAGCAGGTAACTGCATTCATCACTGCTTCTTATCCCTGAAGATGGCCTTTTCTCTTCCTCTCTGCTACCCCCACACCGTGTTTGAGTTTGTATGATAGACACAAAACTCCACTTTTCCTTTCCTGTGTTTGCCTTCCCTCTAGCTTCTGCTCTGTTGTTCTTGTGTGTTTTTTTCCCCCTTCTTCTGGAACATCAATTAGGTTTCTCCTGTATCACGTCCTAAAGAGGGAAAGCTAAAAATACCCAGGAAGCCCAGGTTCTTTCCTGGCAGATCGGTTTGCTTCATCAATCAATACTTCACAAAAGTGAAAAATTCCTATGATGCTGGAGAGAAAAATCTCCAAGTGAAGCATGTATTTACTTTGCACCATACAATTTAGAATGTTTTACTGCATCATCACATTGTTTAATTCATGACACCTATTATTGTATTGCTTGTGCAGATGCATGCATGTGTATGTGTGCTTACCTGTATAAGCAAGCATGGCCTTGAAACATGCAACATCCAAATTGAGACAGTGTCTTCATCATCTGGTGTGTCTAGCTGAGGAGGAGAATTTAAAAAGCCTGAGACTGTGGCTCGCGTTGCTCAGGGCTATTCCTGTACCAACAGTCTCTCCCATTATTTAAATATCAGGATGAATACCTCTGTTGTCCTGGAGGAACTGTCAGCACATTCACTGGTGTGCAGTTGCATTGCTGTATATGCGGCGTGCGTGTGAGCGAGCCTGTGCACCTGTGACAGTTAAAGTGCGTGTGCGCGTCAGTGGTTGTCTGTGCACCACGTCCCACAGGGCCACTCATTTACAGCAATATCTTGTCCTCATAAAGTTACAGCATACCTACTTTCCCCGGCCCTCATTTGCACCATCCAACTCGGTGATGGACGAATCGATCATTAGCACAGACTCATGAGTATAGCAGTTGACTGTGTGTGTATTTGTGTTTGTGTGTGTCTGTGTGTGTCAGTGTGTTGAAAGCTGCGCTGTCACTGGGTCAATATCAGTAAACTCTACTACAGATTGGAAATGGAGCCCTTCCTCTTGGGGAGTATCTGTCGCGGGTGGAATAGCTGGGGGTTTTAAATGCAGGGCAGAATGTGCCAGCAAAGCAAACATCACACCCCAGAACAGAAGTATGACACACAACCCACCCCACCCTAATCCCATCCTTAACACCCTTCTCTCTATTTCAGGCTGCGCACACACACACACACACACACACACATACACATACACATGCAGCGCACTTTACTGCTGTTACATCTCATTTGCTCATTCGCTCACACTGTCTCACTGTCTCTCCATCGCTGCCACGTTCTGTCCATCTGTTACGCTCCTTCTTTCCTCACGTCTATCTGCAGCTCCCTGCGTATTCCCACATGGCTTTGTTAACGCAGCTCTGTCACACAGTCCCGACATGCTGCGTGCCGCCTAGGAGTGACAGATGCTGTTCTTTAGGGTGTGTGTCTCACATTCCCACCTGCCAGACAACTTTTTATTTTGGCTAATCACTCTGCTGTTACTTGGGAACTGAAGTTATCAAAGACTCCTGATGTGTGCCATGTGTGTTGTCTTAACAACTCACACAGGAACATGCTGAAACATGCTTTTTTTTTTTAAAGTTAGTTTTTCTTGCATTTTTCCAAACCCAGGCAGCTGTGGTAAGGACTCAGCCTTAACACATGGTATACGCTTAACTGGGTGAGCTGCCAGTGCACTCCAAGGTGATAACATTGAGGTCATGATGATGTCAGCTACAATTGGCCTGGCACACATGCAGACACTGGCACACGCCCACACATACACACAAGCATGTACACTTACTCCTCTTCTTCTGCTCCTCAACTGCAGCTCTTCCCTACGTATGTACACACCCACACCATCTCACTTTTCTGTCTCAGTTGCACTTGCATTTGGAACATTCTGACGCATCAGCAGCACTAGAATAGCCGTTTTTTGAAACAGGAGTCGAAAAACGCCCATCGACCAACACGCGTGCACTCTGCCTCCACTGCAGCTGACTGCTTTTAAACTCATGACGTGACTGACGACACAATGGAGATGCCAGTCAGCCCGCCAGTCAGCTCATTAGGTTTGATTGCTGACATGGTATTTCTCACTTTCTTTCCCGACTCCTGTGTTTGTGTTGGAAACCAGAGGCTTTTTGTTACTGTTCAGGCTTCCAGAGGATTAGTGATTTTAATCATTTGTTTAGATTTTCATCTCACTGCAAAGGATCCTCCGTCATCAGCTGTTATTTTATGTAACAGCCAGAGTCAGAAAATAGCATTTGGCGTGGGAAACTCTTATACCTTCAGGTAAGATTATTAACATGCTGACAGGATTGCTGGAGCTGAAGAACCTCATTAATTGCTGTAGGGTATGACTGAAATGCTGTCATTAGTCTCTTATAAAATTGAAAAGGCTCTTAAAAAGGCTGGCTTAATATGCACGCCTCGCAGCAAAGGTTATCATCTCTCCTCTGAAAGACCGTTGTCTTGTGCAGGGCTGACAGTGATTTCACTGGATGTGAAAGAAAATGGGCAAATTTTTATTGGCACCTTCTCCCTAGAGCAGGGCGGCACAGAGCAAAGTGTCATTGGAGATGTGATGTATTTAAGTGTTTATCTGGTCTGGCAGAGTCCACAGGTGTGTTGGGTGTTGGTTTCCACAGGCACCTCTGAGAGCGAGATTTCTTTTATCACCTCCTTGCCACTTACCCTCACAAACACCTAGTGCACACACTCAGCCTCGAGGTGGTGTGAGCTCATAGCACGTAACAAACATACACATATACACACACGTACATGCACATATACTTTAAAGGAGTTGCAGAAACATAGTTATGAAGGGAATTTAAGTCTCTGTAATTAATAGCTTAAATCCTTCTGTTTACCAAAGACCATAAATGCAGTGGGATTTGTGTCTGTGACACTCGTTCTGCAGGGATCAGTTGTCAGCCTCCAGTTACACAGTACATACTGACATGCATAGTGTAAGGATGACAGGAATTCACTCAGAGGATTGTGCACATATTGAAATGTAGTGCCAAGATTCTGAAAATGCCACTTGGGTAAGTAAGTGATAGAATTTGAAGCATGGTAATGTGAGAGGCTCCTCTCCAGAGAAAAACAACAGCATTTTGTCCTTTGTATACAGTACTTAAAACAACCCACAAGAAAGAAGTAGGATGTACTGTGACATGGTTTGGAGGTGTAAAAGCTGTCCTTCTAATATCTTGATGGGGTTTAGCCCATCATTGTCTATACTGCAAAGAAACAGGACTGCATTAATCAAACATGTTGTAGTTGTGATGGTCATATCCTAATCCAACTTTCTTGTTAATTAAACCAGCGTCATAACTCCAAGAGGAATTGAAAATGTTGAATCAGAGTTTATTGGAAGATTTGAGCATAACATGGCAGGAAGCTCTTATAGAAAAGTTACAGATCAGACCAGTTCAATTATAATGTTACAAGGTACATGTTCTTACACATTATCACATGTTCAACAGTACCAGTAATGTGCTACACTATAGATGTGTATGTATATATATATGAGTAATATGAGGACATATATTACAGATGATAAACTATATCCTGCTAAAAATTATGTAAAGGAACCTTTTCCTATGTTATTGTATAACTTTTACAGATTCATTCATTTTCTTTCTCAAGGTTTTATCCACTTCTTCCTAGAAATAAGAAAGATGGATGAAAACTCAACACTTCTCATTTTTATACATGGCACATGCCTTAGACCACTAATCCACCATGATACCCCAACATCTCAACATCTCTTGTTGAAATACCATGTACTTTACTTATTATTTCCCCTGTGCTATACATTGCAGCCTCTCTGAAGGTTATTCTGCAAGGCTCTCTTGTGCGGGCACTTGTAAACTTAGCTCAATGCCTTCTCTGCATAATCTAATGAATTTGTTCTCCAGTGTGTCCTTGTTCCTCAGGGTTTACAGGAAGACGAGTCTGTTTTTGTAGTAAATCACAAAACTGTCTAGACTTGCACAGTGGCATGTACTCACTTGACACGTGAAAAGGATTGATAAAAATAAATTGTAGAGAATTGTGGATGCAAATGCACTCTGCCCCCAATTCTAACTTTTCTGGAGATAATGCCCTTTTCTTTTTTTTCTCTTCCTGTTTTTATGTGGAGATTTTTTTTTCTGGCTGCTCTCTTATTTCTCAGCTGAGGTGTGGAGCTTGGGAGATAAGAGAATATTACCTGGCACCAACTCTGCCATTGTTCCACTGGACTAGCACCTTGTTACTCTCTCTCTGTCTCAAACATTTTTAGAGATAATACAAGCTTATTCTATTGGAAAATTTGAGTTTATTAAAAGGGGTCACCGTGAAGACAGAGAAAGGTTATTGCAGAAGGAGCGAGAAAGAGAGTGTGAGTGTTGTCCCACAGCTTTTAGTTGCTCTGTCTGGCTCTATCACCACACATCAGCTCTCTGTGTGTGGACAGAGCAGAGCTTGTATGAGAGAGAAATAAATGAAAGGAGGATTGAGAGAGGGAATAAAATGCATGAAGAAAAAGAATGAAAGGCAACAGAATAGAGAAAATCAGAAAAGAAGAAAGAGCGAGTGTTTTAGCGGGTAAACAAACGGATGGTCGCAGCGGCTAAAGATACAGCAGGGCCATTGCTCCCACCACAGGCTGCATGGTGTATCGTTTGGATCAAAGCTTTATAACGAACCCTTCATTTTCGACAGCCTGCTCGAGCACTCTCCCATACTACAGTGGAGTTTTGAACATGTGTGCTCTCATTACATCCTGCCAAAACATTACATGCATACACAGCCCCTCAGCTGTAGTATATACTGCTTTTGTGCACTGGCACACACAGAGGTACACACAGAGAAGCCGGCATTTCAAGGCTCTCGCTCCTCTGTGAGGCAAAGAAGCAGCGTGACAGACCCCAGCGTGCAGAATAAAGACTTATCATCCGCTGTCATTCTCTCCTCACAGACCAGGGGATTTTGCATGGAGCTTGCTGAACCTGGTTTGAGGTTGTTATTTATTTATTTCATCTGTTATCAAGGGCTTGGGAAGCATAACGTGCCTTTGGTGAGGAGGAGTACAATGTGCTACAAACCCCTCAGTGATGGATTTCACTACTCAGATCCTGTACTGCTTTGATTTATGATATAATATAGAGCGATATGCTGCTCATGCTACACAATAGTGCCAAACCCCATACTGATGTAATTCCAGCTCACTGTCGCCTCTTAGCCTATCACAGCCTGCTGTGCTTGGAAAAGGGGAGAACCCTCAAATACACTTCAAGGGCAATCTGATTGAATTAACCAGCCATTAGATGTATGAGATGAGCTGTAATTGCAGGGGTATTTATCTATTCAGATGAATGAGTTTTGACCACAAGGTCATGATACTGCTGCGCTGTCCTCAGACAACTTGACTGAGTGCGTACCTGTTTGCATCTGGCGTGGCCGTATTGTTTTAACCTCTTATTGTTGAGCCTAGGTGCTTCTTGAAACAAATGTAGCTCTTTATGGTGTTGGCACTGATGGTGTTTTTTATAGACCTGCTCAGCAGTTCTCATTTCTCTCCCTCTTGTCGCAGCCCTCGTTAATGACAGAGAATAGGAATTAGAGGCAACAAATGAGCTGCAGTGTGTTCGTGTCAGTCAGGTGCAGTGGGAGCAGATGCTGTGAGCATTTACACCTTCATGTCAACATGTTCTCTCCTTAGCTCACTCAGTGTCTCACTCTGTCTTTGTGTCTTTGTCCTTTCTCTGTCTTTGAAACCCTGCCTTTGTGTCTGTATCTCATACTATCATTGGCATGGATATAATAAATAAAACTTTCAGCCTGACCTGTAACCTCTTTCTTTCCATTTCCCGCAGGCCTGCCCCCGTTGTTCCCTCTGAGAGGAAGAGGAAGTGATGTCACGCCACCACCACCGCTTTGAGAGGGACTACCGGGGACCCTGGGAGCGGAGAGACATCCGTCCTTCTGGCCTCCACAATGGAGGAGCCAACCATAGCTGTGCCTCAGCCGTTGTCAATGGCAACAACCGTCCGGGACTCCTTCCCCTTCCAGTCATCCCCTCCCTCCTGCCCACCCCGGTTACAGTTGCCGTGACAACATCCAGCGGCGACATAGCGGTCAAGCGAGGCATCACGGCAGCAGGATCCGTGGCTCCGGCATCGGCCAAGGTAAGAGCCTCATCCAAATGGATCCTGTGACACCTGCTTCCTCTGACTTGTCTTGGAAACCTCTCAGTGCTTCCCCCTGCTCTGTCAAGTTTCTTGCTAGTCTTTGTCTCTCCCTGTGTCAACTTTTTAATCTGTGAAGACTCCCCAACTGGACATAATCTCCAACTTTCTCCATGCTTTTGAGGTTTTCCAGCTTCCTTCTCTCACACTGTGTTCCAGTTTCGCTAAACGCTTCTGCACTGACCAACACACATGCTTGTCTTCATGGTTCAAGTATCTCAGCTCCTCAAGCCCCTCCACTCTCTCTCTCTCTCTCTCTCTCTCTCTCTCTCTCTCTCTCTCTCTCTCTCTCTCTCTCTCTCTCCCTCTCCCTCTCTCTCTCTCTCTCTCTGTGATGTCCTGCACTCTCCACCCTTATCCCTCACTTCAGTTGTGCTACTCTCTCTGCACTCTCTGTATCCAGTGCCCCATTCTTGGCAAACCATTTTCCTTCCATCTTCATTTCCTCTCTCTGCCAAATGGCAGGCTTGTCCTGCCTTTGCCTCCTCGGTAATTTTCTTCTTTCATTATGTAAATGACCTCTGACAGTGGCTCAGATGGGTGCTGCTGTCAGAACTGATAGTTAGAGGTGGTGCTTTTCCAAATAAGCAAACAAACACAAAGGTCCACATAATTATATAATCCCTGAATTAATATCATAGACTTCTTAAAAATGTATTTCTCTCATAACTGCACTTTTCTCCTATTCAAACCTATTATTTCTTAATGATGGTATAGCTAAGGTGTAAAGTGTCACCTGGTCATACAGTGACCATGATATCTGATCCAAAATATGTAACACACCAACTTTTAATGAATCCTCAAGTGACAAAAACAGCAATGTTAAATGTGGCTTTGGTGTATACATTCCTAATTTGACTATATATCATATTTGTGCTTGAGTTTAGACCTTACACAGAAATCTGCAGCTTGGAAAAGTCTGAGTGGTATAGTCAGGAGCCGTACAGTTTGTGCTCTCAACCCCCTCGTCCAGGGATTTGCTAGCGATCTGGCTGTCAGCAGTGTGTGAAGAGAGGGGCCTTTACCAAAAAAGAGTTAGACATTTCAGCCTCTCCCCTGCCTCTGCTTCCATGGATACCATTCATCTTCTTTCAACACTCCTCCCAACTATCAGATCATTTGCTTTAATTTGAACTTCAGCAGATCCATCTGGGCTTTTTTTGGTCCAGCACCTTCTTGGTCTCTTGCTCTCCGTGGGGCCTGTTCTCTAAGAGCAGAGGTAAACAATGCTCCGGTAATTTAGCCCGTAAGTGCACATCATTAGATACCCTGCTGAATGCACTGACCACAGACACAGTAAATCTGCTCTGGCACCGCGTCGGCCCTTCTTTTTGTGCGGCTGAATAATTATATACATCCCGACAAAGTCTGGCCAACTCCCACTGTGGCCATTGTCATCATTCAATGGCTGCCACAGCAATTAGGTGCCTTGCCTTGCACGTGAGTGCACATTTGTTTAAAGGTACACTATATGTGGGAAAGTGTGTGTGTGTATGCAGCAGATATTATGCAGATCTTTCCCTAGATGCCACTCTGTTAGCTTTATTCAGAGATCTACCTTACTACTTTGTCTTGCCTCTGACAGACGGTTGTAAAGCAGGCAATAGACCAGCAACATTTAAAAAGAGAGACTTCCAGAATATGGGCTCTGCTTTAATTACAGCATAGAAAAGATGCAGAAACCTAAAGAGCTGTCCAGCACCATAGAAGCATCTTCTTCCTAGCTGTCTGCTGTCCTCACTTGCTCTCTCTCTCTCACTTTCTGTCATCTTCGATCAAAGCTGCTGGGGGTCACAAAGAGTCTGATGGACGGATGCAGCTCTCTCTCTGTGGTCCCTGTGTCTCAGCTCTGTCCATGGCTACACTAAAAAGCTGACAGGCTGTTATTGATCTCTACTGTTTGGAGACTCTCTCTTCGTAAACACAGCGGTCCTAGTGGGGACACAGTCCAATAGCTAGACATGTACAGGGGTATGTGTGTGTGTGTTTCTGAAAGTGATAGTCCTGCACATATTTCACTGTGTAGTAAAACCTTAAAATGGAAAATGGGGGCCAGAACAGGTGTACTACATTAGTGTTACTTTGGCGTTTTTTGTCGTCTGTTACAAATAACCTCTCTTCATGTGGTTTGATTCAGCTTTAATGATCAAGTAAAGTGTTGGCTAGTTGGCATGATAGTGCTCGTATGCGTGCACGTGTGTGTATATAGGTGTGCACATGTGTGGGGGTGTGCAGGACAAGTGCTGAGAGTTGAAATGTACCATCTGGCCATATTGTCCATCCTGATGTAAAGCTAACCACATGGAACAGTGGACCATAGTTAATTTAGAGCTACACTTTGTTATACCCTGCCGTGCCATTAATTAATTTTTATGTATTTTTTTGCTCCTGTCATGGATGTGCAGTCACTGCACACACTAAATCCATGTTATTAAGAACCACTCCTGCTGATGACGAGCATTTGTCTGCATCAGCAGAAAGTCTGCTTTCACACTGTATGCCATTCAGTTCTTTTCTTCCAATCCAGCTTTCTAGCAAACATGATACCAGCAAAGGAAGCTAATGTGAATAAGCCACAATTTCACGATGGTATGATAGATGTGATGGAGGTTTAGAGGTTTATGATCATTATAATCATACAAAGGCTTAAAAGGGCCTGACGGACTACATCCTTTTTTTTTGTTTGTTTGCTTTGTTTTGTTTTTGGCTAAAAGCATTTCATGAGTATAAAATCCATAAACCCCACACCATAATGTACAGTGTTTTTACTCTGATCATTAAAAAAACATTACTTTTCAGACACCTTTTTTTTTTCTTTTTAGCTATGTCCACTCACTTCCTGGGAAAGGATTTCTGAAAGATCTATACTCAGTTAAACCTTTGCACATTAATGTTACTGCCTGTTATTGAGTGTTAGTAAGGGTTTTATAGGGTTTAAACGTGGGCCAAAGTAGGAGTTTTTATCTGCTAAAACATTACTCAGACAGTGTCTTCCCACAGATGGCCCACTGAAACATGGATTTTCCTACATGGTCTAATCCCTTATTATGAAATTTTTAATCCATCCTCCCCTGATATTTAATAGCAGCAGTGTTGGACTTTGTATTTCTTTGCGCATTCCTTATTGAGCACAAATGCAGGCGCCACAGTTGATATTAAAATGATATATAGTTATTGACCTGAGGAGTGCCACAAACTTCGTATGGCTTTTCTGCTGGAAGGCTTATGTTGATTCTCTGTATCGTATGCATTTTTATTCACTCTGTTTACATCTCATTTCTCTGTTGAAATTTGCTGATAGAATTTGGTTTCTGATCTACAGCAGCTTTCAGTCTCAAGCCAGCAGAATGAGATATTTGTTAAGCCTCTAGGCATCTCATTAGTTTAATGTTGTTGGAAATAAACTCTAAGTGAGCAAGCATTCTTCAGATATTTGAGCCTGTGTTATTCTGGTCAGGTAGCTGTAGTGTTGTGGTGTAGTAAGGGAACCTTAAGATAAAGTTGAGTGTGATAGATTTCATGAAATTCTCTGAAGATTACTGTCTGCATTTTTTTCAATATTCTTATATAATAGCTGAAAAATAATTTTAAAATGTTAGTGGGATATATTGTTCCTGTGAATAAGTTTGTGTAGTGCTGATCATAAGAACACAGACTGGCAATTCTCATTATTTCACTTCCTTCAGTCTTGTTTATTTAGTGTGTGCAGGGCTAGAGAAGATGAGTAGGTAGCACTGTCTCAGAAGTGATAAACAATGTCTTGAGTACTTCAAACTCTGTCATGAGGAGCTATAATATTAGTCCTTGGTTGTCCTTTTGTCTTCACATCGACAATGATTTTAGACTATAGCATAATCATAGTACTGCTTGCAGAAAAACAAAAAACAGTAGCACACAAGCCAACAGCTTAGTAAATGATGAAGATGGATAAACCCAATATTTACCTTTCATTCTATTTATTAAAAGCCATCCTCAACAAGGAGCGTTACTGCAGCTTCAGTTACGATACCTACCGCTGTTTGATCCTCAGCTGATAGAGATTCAGTGTAATACCTGCTGCTGGCAGTCTATTAAAGAGGTTTTCCCCAGCAAGACCAAATGAAGTGTTCTGTTCTGCTGAACACGTCTCGACAGAAAGCGCTATACATCCATTTCTTTTGACTAGCTTATTTGTCTTGCCCTCTTTCATGAAAGGATGTCATCATCCCATGTCAGATCTCACCACCTAGCAAAGATTCTTTTAAAATGGATAATTGCTCTATTGTCATTGTCAGTGTTTATATTTAGAAGCTATGATTATATAAAATTAGAAAGAATTCTATTTCCATGTCATCTGTTTGAAAAGGTCTGTTTTTGAAAGCTGGTTTTAAGATATTTGCAATTTCTCATTCTAGCTCAGGTAAGCATCATGAATAGAAATTTCCAAACGCCGACAGCACCAGTCAGTAGAGCTCGTCTTGAAACAAAATCACACATTGTGTCTTGTTGGTCATTGATTTCAGCCAGGTCAGCTAGCCAATGGATTGAAGAAGACCCCATGCTGCGGCCAACACAACATGGTATCCAGAGAACAGCAGGTGTCATGGCTTCACTCTGACACAATCAGAAAAAAGAAAGAAAACTCACAAAAAGCATGCCTCATCTCAGTGATATTTTTTTCTGGCACAAGTTTGAGGGGTTTGTGTCATTGTCCTGACATGTGAGTGACAAGGTGAACAAATTATGTTAAATCGTACTCTGGTCAGCTTTGAAACATTCAGAATTTTTAAGGCAACTGCAGTAACAGCATGTGAGATATGACTGCGCGTCACCTTGTAGAGCATTAGCAGTGGATTAGCTTCTGTTCTTTAATTTTCTTTCTGTTTAGCTTTTTATTTTGCTGGGCCCTTAAATCTGCATCAAGAAAATCTCCTCACATGAACATCACTCTTGTGTCAGGGAGCCTGGTAATGAACAGACTGGAGGATTCTGAAATCACTGAATCTTTATTGAGGCTGAGGCTAAAAGGGGAAGGAGTCTTTTGAAAACTGGGATAACCTTGTGACGAGTTGCCGTGAAATGTATTGAATATGAGATGATTAAAGTTTAAGAAGGCGCACGCTGGGGAGGCTGGATGAGGGAGACAGAACGAAGACATGAGGGAGGAAGGGGGGGGGGGGGGGGGGTATGTCAGGTGAGAGCTGCTTTTGAATTAGCTTCAGACAGGAGAGAAAAATACAATTGTGCTATCAAGCAGTGGAACTCTATCATCAAGATGAGATGAAACTTTACATTTCCAAAGCAGACAGCCTCACCATGGGGTCTTAGAGAAAACCCCTGCTCGCTTATGAGGGAAACCAAGAACACTAAACATGGCTGCATGTGATCCACCTGCCTTTTGTTATTTTATCTGATGGACATGAATTGATGATGTATCCTGTTTCATTATATAATTCAGAATGTTTAGTGCTTACCAGAACTCTTGATGCTAACTTATAACTGTCGAGAATCAAGGATATTGTGTTGTTCTTTTGTGCTTGACATTTCAACTCAAATTAAAATTCAAAATATACTCTCAAAATTCTCCCTAAATACTAAGTAGTGCAGGCTTTCTGAGGCACCTTTATCTTTCTCTGAGGAGCAGAAAGGTAAACAATCTTCACACTCTGCTGCCTAGATTTGATTTATTAGCTTCTACTGTATGTGTTGTCGTCCTATTGCAGACTTGCTGCGTGCCGCTTGCATTCACAGTGAAAATGTCACAAAATCCATCTCTCTGAGGACAATCCCTCAGAAGCGGACCAGACTGACTGATGAGAAATACTTTTTTTCACCGCCACAGCTTTCATTCATTATTCCATTCGCCCATGTAAAACCTGAAGGCTTTTTCATAGGTGAGTCAAGTGTCTCTTTATCTGACTTTCAGTGTTTGAACAGTTATGCAATTTTAAATATGTGAGGCCAGAGGTCTGTTGCACATTTTGTTCTTTGTAAGTGGTTAAGTGGTGCATGTGTCGAAGTATATTTTAGCGCTAAAAGTCAGCTCGTCTGACACCAAGCTGAGATGAACCTGTCAGCTCTTTCTGCCTTGTCTGTCCAGTGGAAATGTCAGTTTGGATAAAGACAGCCCTCAGTGGTTATGCAGAAAGCCGCCTTCAAGTATTAGACGTGCCATTATTGAAAATGCCACTTCCTTTTTTTGCTTCCGCTGATTGGATTTTTCCTTACCAGAAAAACAGGATTTTTCATTCCTGGCACGATACAGTATGCATGCTGTTTCCAAGGAATACATTAGATGAGTACACCTGATTTTAATTGGTCTGACAGTTTTTGAACTAAGCATCATAATTTTCCTACTCTGCTGTTTTACTTTCCATTAGTCCCTGCATTAGTTCTTTATAATCTTTTTTTCCATAAACCCAAACATCATCATAATGTTTGTGGACAAACAAATCTACTGTCAGCTGTCTACAACAGAGTCATTAAGAAACAGTGGACCTCAAGGGAGTAAAGCGCGGATTAAGCAGTGATTTTCCTTAAGATGTTATATGGAAACTTCTGAGTGTTAAGGAGAAGCAGTGATTGTGTGTTTACCAGGGAGCAATTGCAGCAGGGTCTGAATGTCTCGGGCACCATGTGGGGAGAATTAAAGCTTTCCACTCAGAATCAGACCAGGCAAAGCTGCAGTGATTGCTAATCAAGGACAGAGATACAGAGAGAGACAGACAGACAGAGAGAAAACAAAACAGAGTGAAAGACAGACAGACAACTCAGTCATGAGGACTGCACGCTGTCAAACTGTCAGAGGAAAGGCACTGTAAAAAGGGAAACTGTCAGATTTCGTTTTTTTGTTATCAGCATTTGAAATCGGGTAGACGGAAAATGGGAGTAATGAATCCGATGACAGATTTATCAGAAATCTCACACCCTCGTCACATGGTCAGGACATCGTCATCTTTTATTGTCTACAGAAAATATTGACAGCAGTCATCTTGATTTAAAAAAAACAAAATCCATACAGAAACGGAGCAGTTGGCAGATGTGGGATGAGAACAATGCAACATCAAAGAATAGGTGAAGGCAAGTGTTATCTGTGTCTTGTCACTCTCCCAGTGACAGGATATTCCACAGGTTTCATCCAGTCCATATCCACTCCTGAGTCCTCCCACGTCGGTCTCCCTTTCTGTAGGTCTAGGATCCCGACAAGCTGACCTTTTGTTCCAACAATTGAGCTCCGATTTATCCATCCATTCGTAAGTCCTTATTCTCTGCCTCTGCTTGAGATGCATCTGCTAGGGATTTTAATCCTCTAGGAGAAAATAAGACAGAGGTAGAGACAGGTTATTGTTCTGAAAACCATGGGTATCCCAAAATGGTAGACCTTTCAGGGTCCTGGCTTTGTGGTGGATTTGTGCTGGTTACAGCGAGCTTCACAAAAGGCTCCAATACACGGCTCTGGCTGGAGAAAAGAAGATGGTCCAGTAGGGGCTTGCTCTTCTCTTATTTTGCTGTGTTTTGTGTGTGTGGGTGGGAATGGAAAGCAGCCTCCTCAACACACCAGCTGTCTTATGAGTCTGGCTCCAAACTGACGGCCCTGATGGCTCAATCTAATAACCAGTCATTGGATATCAGATTCAAATCTCTCTCTGCTTTGTGAAAGATGAGATGCAAGCCCCTTCTCTATTTATGACACAATGACTATGCAATAGGAGTGTGTGATATTGAAAGGGCTGAAGAGTATGTTGTCATCCAATACTGTACATCTGCTCTCCCAGCAGTACACAGAGATCATTGTCTCACTGCTCTTTGACTGAGCAGAAAGTGGCGCATTGGACGTCACTACACAAACAAAGGTGTGTTTACAAAGTGCAGAATTATCTCAGAGGTTCTGTCCTCCTTTCTGTCTGTCTTCTGTGCCTGCTGTTGCTTTGTCTCCTGTGCTCAGAGACGGTTTGGAAAATCAGAAGCTTATTCTGCTCTCTGCACCAGCTCGATTGATGAGAGTAACAGTCATAGAAACCCCCATCCCCAATTTATCACTCTCACTTTTTATCTCCCTCCATCACTCTTCCATTACTACTTCTATCTAAGTCTCCAGCACATCTTCCTCCCTTCGACCACCACCCCTCCAGCCACTTCAAACAACGGCTTGTCTTTGTCAAAGCATAGATCCTCATTCCTGCGTCAGTGTTGCCTCCCTCTGAGCGTGCTTGTGTGAAATTGGATTGCTGATCCGTTGGCGCTGAGTGGCAGCAATGTAATATGGGATAGCGGCAACCGCATGCTCTGATGCTGAAGACAGCTGTTACAGGACACCAAGGGATCACAGATGACGCTTGACTCCTAGTCCTCATCTCTTCAAGACTGGAAATGCTCACAGCAAATCTCATGACAACATAAAGGAGAGCACCACTGAACAACAAACAGAAAACACACACAAGGCTTCGGTCAGGCACATTGCACTGCACAGCATCCAGAAGGTTGTCAGATTTGCTCGATTTGCCCAAGTGTCAAGGGGTCAGTGTTGATCCCTTGGCAATTTGAAGTGGCTGCCATCTTAGATTTGCCATTATCATTTGTTATCGCTGCCACCACTGCTTCTCACTCCACCATTTCCTCATCGTAAGGAGAAAGGTCTTTGTCAAAGGGGAAGGTGATACTTCACACAAATTTATCTTGATAAATTTATCTTGTGATTATTACACATTTACCATCTATTGGGCTGAGATGTGGGCGTGAAAAGTTTGTAGTGTGTTTACAGCTGTGATCAGCTTGAATTATGCCCCTGGTTTCCAATTGTGGCAAGTTTCCAAAGTAAAAATGGTATAAGACATTTATAGAAACTTCTCAAACAACTCTTGCAGCATCTTCATTCTCCATCCCTATGCTCAGTTCTATCTGTACAGTCATTATTTTTGGTGCAAAATATACCTGAATCCACTGTTTTCAATCTCAGCTGTCACTCTTCTCAAAACTCAGAAACTCTGCTAAAAGTAGCTTATTTAGTCATATTTTGGCACAACTGATGTCATGATGAATTGACTTGATTCTTACTTACAACCACCTTTCAAACCAGCAGGAGCTTGCATAACTATTTGATACTCAAAACAGTTTGACTTAAAAACATGTAGCCTAAAACAAGCTTTCCATCAGCTATGTAATCTCCAAATTACACCAGAGAAGAAGGTTTATATGTGGGATCTCTGTTTAGTGTGTGCAAGTGCAATGTAGATGCTAATATCATGCAGTATTAATGTTGGGGAAAATCTTAACATGAGTTGGTCTATAAAAAGTGTCTGCATATTTTAGAGGCTCCTTTTTTTTTTACAAAGCAGTAGAAAGAAATGCAGTGAACCCAAAAGAGGATGCTTTACACTCTAGTTTAAGGCTGCCATTCATCCATCTATGTAACTGAGCGCATCATCAAATGATCGGATCAGCTCTCTAGCTGTTCAAAGACCCATACTTAGTACCCACATTCCCCTTCAAGTGTTAAATGAACCCCCTGCTGAGCCTAGCTGATTGTATGTCATTTAGTTTTCGTCTGGTGGTTTTTAAAAAAAAAAAAAAAAAAAAAAAACTCATCTGCCAGCCTCTTTCCCGTTCCCCTTTAGCCACCCCCACCCCCCCACCGTCCCTTTGTCTGTCCTGTTTCACAATTGCAGAATAAAAAGCGATGGCATTTAAAAAGGTCCACATGTGGAGGGGTTGACATTCAAAGTGCTGCCACCTTAAGGTTAACTCCATACGAAAGGTGATGGTGAATGCAGGCTTTTAAAGCATCAGTCATGTCATATGGAATATCAGATATCAGTGTGGAGGCAGACGGGGTAGCGTTTTAAGATGCACAGGTAAACAATACATCTCTCTCCGGCTCATCTGGCACTTCACTCAGCGTCAGCTCACACCTGTGGTATTAAGATCTGCAGGTGCATTCAGCATCAGTTACATGCAGGACACCAAGGGTTTTTCATGTTTTGCTGGTGTGCTGCCCAGGCTGTATTTGTGCAAATGAATCTGGCTACAGGAAGAGTGGTTATGGGCATCGCTCTCAGATGCTACTAAGAGGCTGAAACTAAAACATTTACTCTCTCATCTCTTGTTTGAAACAAGTGGACTAAGAGTGCTTGCACTTTCTTTGACTGTAAATAGACATTGACAGCCCTTGCTTTGAAATTTTCTTTGCTTGACTTGGTAAGACTTTCAGTTGGGTGCACAAAAGAGACAATAACCAAGGCTTAAGAGAGGCTTGAAAATGAAAATCCTTGGTAACAAAATCATTAGCCAATTGACTCTGTGCTCTCCTCCCCTTGTGAGCTGATTTCTTAGAAGGATCTTCGCCCAGTTTCGTTTAGCTTCAGTGTCTGTATTGAAGAGCACACAACTTGAAGAACAGAACATGTTGAACAGGAGAATTAATACTTTTGGTTCAGACTGAAATATCTCAAAATCTATTACATGGGTTGCTGTGAAATACTGTAGAGACCACAGATGTGGGGAATCCTCTGACTTCTTCTCTAACACTACCATGATGTTGACATTTTTGTTTTTTTGTGACATTGAGGGTGGATTACCATGAAATTTGGTACAAATATCCACAGTGCTCAGATTGTATCTGAACTTTTCATCCACTCAATGTCATCAGGTCACATTTTTCATTTGTGCAATACTGTGGCTTATGACTAGTTAAAATATGCCTCACAACTATAGTAATATAAAAATTGAAGAACTGTATGAAATAAAACCATACTAAGAGCTCATGAATTATTTTGTCACTGGCAGCTTTGTTGAACTGTATTAACAGTAATAACTGGAATAACAGCATAACAACCCTGCTGTACAATTATTAAAAACAGATAACTGTCTTAGCGTTAAAATATTCTTATGTTCATTAGTATATATTCACCATGTAACAAACAAATCGTGCTTACTCTGTCTCAAAAAATGTAGGTTACAAAGTGCTAGTCTTTTTTTATTTTTAATTTAATAAGGTCCTCATTATGACCGACGCTTTTCTTGGACTCTAGACAACTTTTTATCTCTCTCATTATTTTTCCATTTCTCTCTGTCCATTATTCTATTGTCGGTCCCTAGTATTGTGGTCCAGTTGCTGTGGGCCTTCCAAGTGCACTGTGCTCAGGGGATCTACAGCCAGCCATTTTAATAATACACACATAAATAATAGATATATTTTAAATGCAAATTCTAATAGGGACTTTGGGGGTGACTCAATCATGCAGCATTTGTGGTTTGACCTTAACTCAGGCTAACGAATTACCGGGAGCTCGGTGTTTCTCATTACGAGCTCCACGCATCATCACACTGCAAAGTACTCCTTTGCCATAACCACGACCACCGTATACATCATGGACATGTTTTCCTTTCATCTTTATGGTGACTTTTTATGTGCCCTTTTTTTTTTTTGCATTCATGCTAGACAGTTTAAGTGTTAAGTGGCATGCGGCGTTGAGAGTAGCGCTTGACATGACATGGCATCACACTTATCAGATTACAGCAGTTGATGTGATGAATAATTTATTAACAGCAACATCAGGCAGTTGCTGTTATTAAATTATTAGAGCAGAATACAGAGCAAAATTGACAATGTTGCTATTGTTGCTCTGTTTTCCAAAAAGGAGTTTTTCCTGTTAAATCAGTCAGTTACTGATTGGATAATTAGTGATAAATAAATACAGGTGGTTAGCAGAATTAGGCAGTGGTGGAAAAGTAATCTCATCAGTAAAAGTGTCAGTACCCTAATTAAAAATTACTCAGTTACATGTACATAGTACAGTGGAGTGTATCCTTCTGAAATGAAACTGAGTAGAAGTAAAAAGTAGGTTAATAGTAATACTTGAAGTAAAAGTGCTACAAAATTATACAGAAGTACAGTACCTGAGTAACTGTACTTCTTCCAAAGAGAGTTAAAAGGAAAAGTGAGAGCTTATTGTTTTATTGGCAGGTGATATTTGCAGTCTATAAAGTGCTTGATGAACCTCGACAAATATCTCAGTCATTTTAACTTCTTATAGTATCATAACATTCATCTTCTCACCCTCTGCACCAACTTACCTTGCAGCTAAATGCCACAGGGTGTATCAGCATGCATTGAGATGTGGAGTACACTCCGGACAGGTCACCATTTGATATCTGGGCTAAAACACAGACACCCAACCTGCAAGTCTGGACTGACTCAGACATGGGTTCAAACTCAGGACACTCTTACTGTGAGGCAGCAGCGCTAACCACTGTGCAACTGTCTTGCCATTCATAATAAACAATAAAGAACATCTTGTAAAAAACAAGTGTTTACTTGGAAACTATTGAAACAATCAATCTGGACTGCGTACCATAGTGGCATTTACTGCACCTTCCAGAAAAAGATGTATGTCCATAAAAGGCAGTAAGACAAGTATAGCAAATAGAATGACTGTAGATTATGTTCTATGAAGACAGGTCATATGAATTATTTAGGAATAAGGTCATGTCTTGCTAATTGGATTTAAGGTTTACGTCAGTCAACTCTTGACTGCTTCAGCATCAATTCTCCAATCCTATATGGTAACAGTTGCTCCAGTCCATTCTCCACGATCCTTGCCACTAAAATCCACAGCAGGTGCTCAGAGTTACCTACAACTTTAAGTCCGTCCCAACCCCTGACACATGTTTTCTAAGTCATAGCAGCCCCAAAATGCACAAAAATGCGGCTTATCATCCGAGGAACAACAAAAGGCCACACAGTTTGTTCCTCTGTAATTTTGCTCTAATAACAGCACTGCCAACTATATTGCAACCGTAATCAGATTAGATACTTCTGGGAAATAACAGTTGATAATGTTTGAAGAGGAGGATAATATCCCTATTCAAATTAGTCTGCAAATTGGAATGGAATAAATTGTCTGTTCAACATAATATTTTACTGAGACTAGAGGCAAAGCAATCCAAGAGTAATTGAAAGCAATTAGATTATGATTACTAAATTTGATTAATCTGGTGGATTACACTAATGGTTGACAATGTGAAGAAGGTAATCTGTAACAGATCCGTAATATGTAATAGAATACATTTTTCAAGTAATCCCCTACCCCCATGTATTGTAGCACTGCTGGCAGAATAGTGGATGTTTTGTATAAATAACACTTCTCATTGCAGTATGAAGTTCTGCTCTCTGGAGTAACAGCCACTTCAAATTAGCATTAATAATCATTTTAGTTTTTTTTTTAAGTCCTCAGTTTTATTCAAGTTTGAGTCCTCTCAGACTCAGTTAGCAGCGACATCAGCTATAAAGTTACTTCCAACAAACTAGAAATAAACTAATTTCACTGTAATCAATCATTGTCAGTGTAACAGCTTTATTAAATCAAGTAATTACTTTCTAATTGCTTGGTGCTGAAGAGGAGTACTTCTTTACATACTGGGGTGATTATGCCTTAAATTGCCGTACAGGTGTGCGAGCAACTTGTGTGTCCTCACTCTCATCATAACCATCACAGCATCAGCAGCTGAGTACAGGACACTCCTTGTGGGTGTTGCTGCTGTGACTTGTTTAAGATGCACTGATCTCTGTCAGTGTGGCCCTGTTGTCTCTGTGCCAGTGGACTTGGCGGTCTTATTCAGTGTCGTTCTCCGCCAGCCATGCCAGGAGGTACTGTCTGTCATTGCCTGTCATTTAGAGAGAAAGAGAGAGCGTGTGTGTGTCCTGACTTGACACAAATGAAAATGTAAGGTATATGATTGTTGTAGCGCTGCTTGCTCCCCCCTTCCATTATGACATCCACTGTTCATTTGATCCATTACTGGTGCTATTACTGTGAGCTATAGCCAAAATGTCAGCCCAGTTTGAGTCATATTTCCATTTTGCCCAGAAAAAGAGGATGTCTCCGTCCCACGACGCTGCCTTTTCCTCTGTGCTGAGGTTGTTTTTGTTGTTGTTGGAAATTCTCCAGCTGCCATCTCAATTAAGAAGCTGATTTCGAGGGCCTGTTTTGCACAGTCCTGCCACATCTTGAGTGTCTCCTGATGACGCGGTGTATGTCAGAACAGCGCATAAAGAGAACACTCCCAAGGTCAGATTGAAATTGGAACCATTTCATCATGAGGCATTATGGGAAGTGCTGTGCATCTGGGGGGGGCAATAAATATTGTCAAACGCGAGCCAAACACAGTCAGTATACAGCACTTGCATGTGTTATTTTCAGGGCCAGGATTTATTGTGGGCTTGTTTCTTTTTGCGGAGCTGTTTAAAAGTTTCAGCTCTATGACCAACCTTCTTGTGATGTCATGATTTGATCGTCCCCTCCTTTCTACTCTTGATGCCGTCATGAGTCCTCACACACAAACTTAGTACTGCAGTTCAGAACAGACACAAAAAGAGAATGGGAAAAGGTCATTAGCATTGCATTTAATTTTGGTAAAAGGGACCTTTAACAGGATGTGTCAGCAATTGAAATGCAAATA
Source organism: Lates calcarifer (assembly GCF_001640805.2). Taxonomy (NCBI): domain Eukaryota; kingdom Metazoa; phylum Chordata; class Actinopteri; family Centropomidae; genus Lates; species Lates calcarifer. The sequence goes on from NC_066839.1 coordinate 16,314,706, forward strand.
ATGTGTGTTGTTCAGAATGAAGGATGTGGCTCTTGACAGGTGTGTTAATCTGCTGCTGCTGGAAAATGCACACCACTAGCCTGTTCCTTGAATGACTTTGCTGTGGCAGTGTCTGCAACTGGGAAATGAAGAGAATATTGAGTGCATTCTGTGTTTGACAAGATCATGTCCTTCATTAACACAAAAATCTTCAAACTATTAGATCCAGCATGTCATGAGTCAGATTGGCTCACAGATTTGACAAGAAACGGATGTTAATATCTCGGCTCGAAAAGGGCATTCTCAGTTTGACACAAACTAGAACTTGTATTGTTCACTCACTGGGCAAAATCGTAATTATATTTCACCAAGTAATGTCAGATGCCACTCGAACAGAGAGTATGGGCTGACTTTTACCAAGGGTGCTAAGAGCTTGCTGTATGTTGTGCTTTGTAGAAGACTGTTTGTTGACTTACAGTCAGCCATGAAAAGTCTTTGCAAGTATTTCCCAATTCTTTCTTGAAGGGCAGTCAAGGCTGCATGACACTAAATCATAGAATGTCCAGAACAATCCAACTGGCTGAATTATTACCTCTCTGTGAACTCACAAAAGAGATCAGTGAAAATGAGGGTGAATGTCTTGTTTCTGCAAATTTTGTCTGTCAACTTGGAAATGAAACATTTTTTACAGATCTTTGTGGTTCTCTCTCTCTCTCTCTCTCTCCTCTCTCTCTCTCTCTCTCTCTCTCTCTCTCTCTCTCTCTGTGTGTGTGTGTGTGTTTGTGTGTTTGTGTGTGTATAAGAGTGAAGAACATGTCTGTGTTCCCCAGCAGAAGGATTACCTTGACTAGGTTGCAAATGAAGTGCAGTTGAATAAACCATTTGTGATTCATTGAATTACAGCTGCCAATTAGAACTGTGACGCTAACACAACATAAGCTTGACGCAAAAATCCACAAGGTTGTCAGCATGTTGTGAATTTCTGTCTGGATTGTGCTGGATTGTTATACCAAGCAAGCGTAGTACAGAAGTAAATCATGTTTCTCAATATGTGCACGCACAAAAAAGAAAACAGAAATACTGCAGACTGCATACTGAATGTCTTGAACCATATCAGATTTCTAATGCAGCCGATTTGCCTTAGTAAAAGCTCTGAGCTCCCATAAATGTGAGCGCCAGCTGGCCTCAAGGACAAATACTGAAGCTATGTTTTGATTCACAAAAAAGCAGACAAGTTTAAGGAATGGCAGTGGATTTTAAGGTTTAGAATAGCAACAATGTGTCAGTTGATGAAAGTAGTTAGGGGTTAGAGCTGCTTTGTCACACAATAGCAATAAGTACATTTACTCAAGTATTCTGCTTAAGTACAATAACCAGGGGCTTGTATTTTCTGTATTTTATTTTTACTCTACCTGATACAACTAACTACTAGGTACTGAAATACTATACTTTTTACTCTACTACATTTATTTTTCAGCTGATAATTGCTAGTGACTTTTCATGTGGAGAACATGTAATGAGCATATACGATACAATGTTATTCAGTGAATTAAACCACCCCAAAGTATATAAACTGATTTGATGGATGGGCCCACAGAACACAGGAGATCACTGTTCATTTCTTGTTCAAAAAGAATAGTATTAACCAGTAACCATTCCACAAACTTGTGTTTATTATTGCAACCAAGATGGCAGAGGTCCAGTGCCTCTGCCACAGTAGGGGAGCTATTTCAGGACGCACTCCTGTATCAGAAGGTGGGGACAGACAACTTATATGATTGCCTCGATTGAACGACTTTGTGTCACTTTGATATTTTGATGATATTTAGATTTTTATTTTACATTGAGTATGTATGTTTTAGTACTTGCCACAATTTTACTCTTTCTTCTTGAACAAGATTGAAAGTCTCAAGGTCTGATTAACTTAATCAACTGCACTCATCTGTCAGCATTGAAAGCTGTTGTAACATGAAAGAAAATACTGAAGCCCTGACTTTAAAAGCCTTTTATATTGAATGGCTGACACCTACACATTTTTGCAAAAGCCTTTGTTAGCTTAAAAGAGTTAAATATAAACACGGACATGACATGGCATGACATGCTGTGAGAATGAATTTCAAGTGTTGACTCCAAAGAGCATCTTTGTTCTTTGAGTGACTTTTTGAATTACTTTCTATGTACTGTCTATAAAGCAGATGCACTCTAGTTTTCTCTCTTCAAATTGTAGGCTGACATTGTGAAACAGCTTGTCTTGGTGTTTCTGTCTGCTCCTAAGCTGCTTCTAAGAAAGATGTAAATATGTTACACAATTGTTTGCATCAATTCCACTCTAAATCTGTAATTTAACCTTTAAAGATGGTGTGTACCCTCCTCTTTGTTGCTGTACTGAATGTTGTTCGCTCCCTAACATAATGTTCTGTCTACCGTGTCCAGTGTTCTTTATTTTATATTAAGGTGCCCCTCAAAGATCTAGGTTGAGCTATCGTTACCTAGTAAAAAGGCTGTTTTTTTCTTTCTGCTGAAAGCACCTACTTAAAATTTATTGTGGTCAAAGAAAAAGAAAACATTAATATTTATCGGGTGCAAACACAAGGAGAAGACGAAATGTAATAGTTGTTCTAATTCAAATCCTTTAAATTTGTATTGAGCGAGGTAAGGATGTGACCGGAAATCTCTTGGTGTGTGACCTGCATATTTTCCTGGTAAATGAGACATGTTAAATGATGTGCCAGAGGGAAAATGGGTCTTTTCAAGCAGCACACACTGTTCCGATCATCACAGATAACCAAGCTGGCAGGCCAGGGACCTAATTTAAGGGCTATTTACCATACGCCAGATTTTCAATGGAGCTGCACCCAGCTGCAGAAATGGGTGAAAAATGGAGAAAACCTGTAAGAGAAAAAAAGATTCAAATGATGCACCGCACATAAACACAATCATTTTATATTTTCTACTAGTTTACAGAGACACGGGTAATTAATAATTCATCCATCTCATCTTGAGATCCTTTGCTGTGAATGCTTTGTGAGCTCCTCCCCAGTCTTAGTACACTGCACCGAAAATGAGGCACTACAGGAAAAGAGGACCCACTTTTATTGAAAACAAAGAGATGGGATGTAATTAATTCCAGGGCACATCTTCTGGTCGTATCACCCTTGACTGATTCATGAGACTCGAGCAACAAAAGGAACACAGTTTTTAATCAGAGGCATAATCCTAGATCAGCACTAAAGCGGGATTTGTCTCTAAACGAATGATTGTTGTCACTTCTCAACATGTTTAGACAGCTCACAGTAGAGGTGTAACAATAAATGTTGAACAATGAGCTTTCTTTCTTTGTCTTTTTGTCTTTGTCATCATCTTCTTATTATCTCAGCATTACTTTGTGTGTATCTTATCTTTTGTTTTTTTGCCTCCCCTCTTACAAATATCTCATTCATAGTCTTCCCCAGCCACCCAGACTTTCAGCTTTCTAATATGAACCACAGTAAAACTAATAACTGGTGAGACCATCCTCCCAAGAAAAAAAAACCAGCACAACCAGTCATTGTTGCAAACAAATATTGTTACATTCAACTGACAAGGCCCTCCAGTGGGTACAGGAATTCTGGCTCGTCTACTGAGCGCAAAGGAGGAAATAGTGTGACGTCATTAACCAGTCACAAAGTCCACAGAGGCAGGAGGTCTGAGAGGTTTGAGGAGGATCAATGGGATAGTGTGAAGCTTTTGGCAGGATGGGGTATTTTAACCAAAACCATGATCTGCACCAAACCAAAAGCAAATTGGTGTTGTGAACCACTGTTTGCTTCCCATCAAAATGTGCTTCTCTCAACTGACCATGGTCATTCCTTCAACATTAACCAAGAACTCATTTTAATCCAAACAATGATTTTTTCCTAATCCTAATCAAGTCGTTTTTATGCCTAAACCTAACCAACCCTGAACCATCGGCTGTGTCAAATCAGAAAATTGTTGCTATGTTGCAGTGGAGCTTTGGAACATTTTTGAATGCTGCAATTGTTGCAACCAATTACTCACATGTAGAAATATACAATGAATGCATTGTGTGGAATAGCTTACTGTACATGTGTGTGTAGAAACACACTGCTTGTCAGATAGCTGTAGGTAAGAGAGGACCATCTTTGGCTCTGATGAATCACTCCAGGTTGAATAATAGCAGATTTAGGGAAAAAATAAAATGGTCTAATTAAAGCATCCTAATGGCTACATTATCAAGTTGTGCATACAACACTAACAGCGTGTCAAAGTTATTGTTGCAGTTATTGCTGGTGTTAAAGTTTATTTGACAGCCATAGAGGGTGCTGTGAACTGTCTGTGGCTGCTGACTTTTGGCCTCCTGAAATGCCTTACCCAGGGCACTTCCCTATAGCCAGAGTTATAGTGTACTTGACTAAGAGGAGATTGCATGCCAGTGAGAAATGGGGGGCTCTTTCTTTTGTTTCTGCACTCAAATATACGGCCTCATTTCATCGGCTTAACGGCCTCATTTAAATGAGCCTAATGACTCTCACTAATGTCCGGGCATGGCCGAGAGATTGTGACTGCTCTCACAAGCCATGTCCTCTGCATGCACATTGTATATCTCCATTATGAGGCCTGGTCTCTATGGAAAACACAACCTATTTATTGTCTTCTCCCTTTGCTTAAGATTTATATTAATACAGTGCAATAGCTCCTCTGTTGTACAGTTTACAGGTTGCAATATCTGGGGCATTTTAAAACACAATGGATTTTGCAGAGGACTGCTTTTTAGTCAAATAGAAGTTTGTGCTGCACTTATTTTTCAGGCAACTGCTTGTGACAAAAAATGTTGTGTTTAGTAAAGGCAAAAAAAAAAGTCTGATTCATCCATTTCATCAGTTGTTTTAAATGTATTCCACTCCTTTTCCTTTATTGCTTCCCAACGCTATAGTTTTTGACAGCTGAATTGAGTGCTGGAAAGGTCACTGAAATGCTAATGCCAAAATATAATTTCAAGTCAGCTCTTCAAAATTCAGAGAATACATTGCAAAAGGGAAATGTTAAATCTCCACAGCCAGACATATTAGCACTATTAGCTGTCTCTGTGTCACCCTCATCACTACTTGTGATGACTCCGCTGTGTCTCGCTCAATGTACAGTCTGATAGTTTCCATTAAAGATCAGAGTGTGAAACCAGCACTTGGCTACTCTGTTATGGATCAATTTAAATAAAGGACTACCCTTGGCGTCAACACAGATCAATATGCGGACGGGCTTCCTGATGTAGTCATAACCACCAAAGCAGGGCCCATTATGTGAAGCGCCCGTGTCAAAGACGAACGTAAAAGCACATACAGTCGAATATATGACAGGAAATCAATGCTCTCTGATAGGGACTGAAACCTGACAGCTCAATAAGCTTTGCGGAGAAGATGTTCCCGCTTCTTCCTCCTCGTCCTCCACTTCCCACCATAACTGTATTCCATTCCTACAAGGGACTTAACAGCTCAACCCTGCAGACTATTTCAGATTACAAGCTCTTGTCAACAAGTGCACAGGGAACCAGTGTGCAGGGTTGTGTAAGGGAAATAGGAATCTGTGTAGAGCACAGGTGCTGCCACTGACAACAGAGGTGTCTTTAAAGCCTGCCTCCAGTGGCATCATTACCTCATTCAGATACAGTAAAGGGACTGTGCACACTCCTGGTCAAGAAGAGGAACCTATGGATAAAGTCCCTTGAAAACTTTATGCCAAAACTGGCTGCATCAGCTGCTGCAAAGGAACTCATATCTGTATTTTTGGGACTTATTTTTTACTACTAAAAGGCACATTTGTAAAATTACACATTTTTCTGTCTTGTATGTCTTTTGAACATATCCGTAGCCTAGATCAAATGCTGATATCCAGAATTGCTTTATCTGAGGAATTTGTAACTGCTAATGGTCTCCACTTTTGCATTTTATTTATCAGTGGGTGTGTGATGTGTCCTCTTACATAAGTAAGACGACAGAGAGAAAGGAGACACCTCAGGTATTAAGCCCCACTTCTATGTACATCAGTATGCTGGTGTTATATTTGGCTGCAGGAGCAGTTTTTAGTAACATGACTCATCCGTGTAAGTGATTAATCATCTGACTCATGAATATTAATATTGTCTGTCTCCATGTGTCCATGAAGCTGAAACACTTTTTCATCTCTCACATCATCATGTAACAAATAAGTAAACTGAATTTAAAAAAAAAAATCACATCATTTTATAAAAGCCAAAGCTCTATTGGCCTAGAAAAAGCATTTCACGACTTTTTTTTGTTTTTATTTTTGAAGTCCTGCTTTTCACAGATTTGATGTGTGCATGTACCCACTAAAGTGATCCAAAACAAATCTTTGTAAGTCTGCCCATTTCACTGGCACTGGGACTGAAAAAATAGATACTAAAATATGATTCTCACAAGTTTTAAGGAAAATGAGGAAGAACACAAGTGTGCCAACTAGCCAGAGGAAGTTGACAGGTTTAGTGTTTGTTTGATTCTCTACAACACTGTTGTTAGTCAGGAGAATATCCGCAGTATATGAGTCTACTGAAAAGAGCTGGACACCTTCAAAATCGAAAACAAAGGAAATGTGAATGTGTGTGAACTACAATATTGACAGACACACTGCATGGATTTTACCTTTTGAAATATGTACGTACAGACAAAACAGAGCTTTTCCAATATTTATATTAAAAAAAGCAAAAACCTGAAAAAAAAACATGGACTTTGTAAGCACATAGAGGATGTAGTGTATTTTAGCTTGTATAAATAAACTGACTTCTTTTATTCTTACAGTCTGATGATAGTCTGGAATCCATGATTATTATGTTTTTTTGTTTTTTTTTTTGGAATGGCATTTTACGTATAGATTTATTGATGATTCCTATGCAGACATGACTTTTTTAACTAGTTGTTGAATCTTTTTTTGTGCTGTTATGGAAAAAACAAGCATGAAAACACCAGCTAATCTTCAAAAACATCCTTATTTTACTTGTCAATTGTAACTTTCGACACAGGATATGGACCTTGAAATTACTTTTGCCATCTGTATAGAATAGCATTAGCATTTGAAAAACCAACAACATTAGAGCAAATCAAGAGGCGCTTATTCACAGGCAGTTGAAAGGCAGAAAAGCCTTTCGCTTAAAAAAATCATCCCGTAATTCAAGCAAAGGTCTGTTTATCCACCTGCCACAGTGTAGTTCATGGCTATTTCTCTGTTTCTTTAAGGGTTTGGGATCTCTAATGATCCCAGCATGTCTCTCCAGTGTATATCTTACCCCAAGCAGCGCTCTGTGTAGACTCCCCCCTGTGACTGCAGGAGCACAGAGCTGCACTGACCACTTCATCTTGTGGGATAAAACCAGTCTTTCAGTCTCCTCTCAAACCCTGGGGAAGCAGGGCTGGAGCACTAAGACTGAAACCTCAAAGGTTGGAACACCATCACAGGTTACACATGTGGCTGCCTGTGCATTGCTTTTTGTGACCTTGTCTTTTTGGCTGGTAAAGTTAGTAGACCATATCCTTTCTGTCACTTACATAAACTAGATCTGTGCTCATATGCATTTAGCATATGAGCACATTTTCTCATGAGCCCCAGATGTCAACTGTTGAAGTGCATTTTATTCCTTTTACCAGGGAATGCACTGTAGTGTATAAAAGGGCTGCAAAAATAACAGATAGTAAGAGGCTTGTAGGCACACTGGTAATTATATACCTTAGTGGAGTCATGAGGGGTTTTGATTTGACAGCACTGTAGTGCACATTCTGCTGTATCTCACTTAATACTGCTATTTTTAGGCAACTCGGTGGAAGGAGATAGGCTTTCTGTAGCCAAATGGCATATTCATTTCAATGTCCAGAGTTCATCTGAGTGGAGCTGATAAATTTGGCCATTGTGCTGTCATAATGTTGCAGCACTGCGTCGTTAATTAGGCACATTTGCAGCAAATACCAGCCATTGGCTATGCCTGTATTTTCAGTTTAATTACTCACACTTGCAGTCTGATTCGAGATTTTGCCTTCCAGGTGCGGTGATGTAACACTGTAAAATGCTTCAGTATGTGCATTTCAGTGGACTAAATCCTATTGTATAGATGTGGTTGGAAAGTTAAACAAAATACAGCCTTGCTTATTTTCAATGCCATCTGGTTTGAAATAAGCTATTTCAGACTTCATATTTTGGCATTTTGTCAAACCAGAATGTGCGTCGGCCAGAAACCTGACTGTTCTGTACTTACAGTCCCTATTGACCAAAGGCTGCTTCTTTGTCTGCCAGAACTCTCAGTACCCAGTGAAGGTCAGTAGGAAGCTCCATGGGATAGTAGCATCCATCAAACTGCCTGTCTGCTCTGTCCGATTAACAATCTATCTGTGTATGAATGCATCACAGAATGGGTTTCAAATTCTCTATTTAGCTCATCAAACATTACAGCTCTTGACCATAAATACTACTGCTAGATGTTATTCCCCATCTAGTTAGTCTCTGTTTCTGAATACCAGGTCAAAAAGAACTATAAAGATGCTGGTTAAAGAGGATGATCTGTACAACATAAGCTGTTGTTGGAAGACGTGGGCTCCTGATCTCCACAGTTCAATTGAAACCTCCCACAGCGAGTGAGGCGAATGTCTTTGAGGAACAATATCTCCCCCTTCCATCACATCCTTACTGTTAACAAAGAAATGTGAGGTTATGGTCAGGGGAGCAGACTACAGGAGACAAAATGTAAAGTAATATTAACTGAGGTGTTCATCATCTTCTCCCAAGCAGACAGTAAATATGAATGCAGCCGCTAACTCGTCCTTCATGGAAAGAAGTGGAAAGAGTGAAAGATTCAGTCAGAACTATTCACCTGCTACAATAGCAATAACATAAGGCCTTCATATATACTCTACATTTTATACTGTTAACTGAATGCCATTTACAAGACAAGAAACAAAATTATTGTCAAGGCAGCATTGAAGCGCTGTGTGTCAGAGAGCCATAGAAGATTCTTTTGTTCAGTGTGCCAGTTTGGAGCTTAAACTGCTATATATGTGCAGTAAGTCTTTCACTGCATTTTCCCACTGATTTTCAGCCCTGCCATATGGTCATCTGGTTTTTAGCCCATCTGCCAAAACATTCCAGTATTTGGCTTGCCGATTGCATGCATTGTAAAATGCATTTAAAAACTCCCCACACTGCACTCTTGGCAAAGTAGATATTGTTTCCCTTCATATTGCAATATCAATATAAATTCAATTTATTCCTTGGTGCTAAATGGCTGTTTGCCCAGTTAACGCTCATTTATTACAGCCACACATGTATTCTGAGCTCACACACATACACGAGGGCACACATAGTAGTCATTTTGCTTCAATTTCAACCACAGACGAGAGCTACACAGGCGTCTCTGGGTCTCCAAGGCTGCTGCTGTGACAGGCAGTGGATATTTTGTTCCCCAAACACTCACCACATATCAGGCAGGGTCATGGCCTGCTGGAGACCTATGTCTCTCACTGTCCCACTCAGTGCCGGTGGAGGCCAACGTGGTCCCTGACACGCTCCTCTGGGAGGTGTTACCATGACATAAGAAAGCCTCCACAGTTCACATGTCCAAGCACTAATCAGTTTCTCTAAGAATCTTCACCATGTTGCTTCGTCTCACAGATAAGACATATTCATGGTGTTGTAATGGCCCCGCCACTTACACACTATCTGCAAGAGAAAAGAAAACACAAGAAAAGGAGGGGTTGAGGTAGGGTATGGAAGGCAAGCGCTGCAACCTTGGAGCACTCATGGGATATTAGGCGGGGGTTTCCAGCCCTGCTTTCCCACTGAAGCTTGTCGGCCTCACCCCTGTGATCACGCTTCTTCCTCCTAGAACGTGTGCGTCGAGCCAGGAGCTCGCCGAGCTGTCGGAGTGTCTTAGCTGGAATTTCAGTGGAAGTGAAGTCCGTTCCCCTTCAGTCGTTTGGCCCGGGGCTTGAAATTATAGAGTCTGTATCCGTAGCCCTTTCTGTGGTGCATCAATAGCATATATACCCACCAGGCGCCAGTGTTGTGTGTTTTCATCATGTTTGTCTGTCGTGCTGCCGGGGGTCAGTGTTAAGTGTTGGTGCCTGGAAGGATGCGGCTTGTTTGGATTTTCAATTGTTGGTGCACAAGCTGCCAGTCATGAACAGTCACCCACCAGGAAATACTGAGATCTGTTTTTTGTAAAGTGATATTGCTTTAATGCAAATGATGACTAGAGATATGACTAAAAACTAAAATAAACCACTGTAGAAGCAGGTGTTGTTAATGGGGACACATTATTCAGTAGAATTATGAAAAATAAACTGCATCAACTGAAACATTGTTTAGATACAGTAACCTGTCTTGACTTCTTTTGAGTATGTTATGTTTAAGATTTTGAGTCTAACAACAGAAATATTTTGGCTGTTAAAACACATTTAGCTGCCAATTTTCTTTCTACTCAATATTACCTTCCTTTATTTTGACTGAGTTCTTTGTTCCCTCTTTATGGACAATAATAGTAAGAAAAGAGGCTGATTTTGTAAGGCACGTATTGGTCCAAAAATAATTCTAAATTGTAGCTTTTGCAATCAGAGCCACTCATGCATTCATGGAAGTGATTTTTTTCAAATTAGTCACTGACCTGTATCGGCAGAGAAGTGCTAAAGATTTTTATCTATGGTCTTTTCTCTGCCTGTTTTAAAGTGTCAGTAAAGATACAGGCTGGTCCAATTCACATCAAGGTCTTTAAGGACCACAATAGAGTTGCTTTTCTATGCTCAAGAAATGCGACATTTTAAGTCTTCCTCATAACTGCAGACATTTCTAATCGCAGTGTCACTTCACATTTTTAAGTGTAATACTTCAGATTGCTCACCGTTAAAAGAAATATTACCTGGATTTCCTCTGTCTCCTCGGTATGCAGCCATCATGCTGAATACGCACCTTCCTCCGTCTATGGCACCACGCTGTGTTCGGCGTGTTGGTGCACCCCTCCATTTTAAGATGGCTGCCAAAAATGGCGTGGTAGTCTCTTTGTTTACTCGTGAGATGCTCTGCTATGTTCCAGTCTAATAGATTGGACACAGCCGCCCCATGGTTCGGCTCCAGCATTCAGCACCATTATGACGGAAGCCCAGAACAAATCCACTTCACATTTAGGTGTCAGCGCGTTGTCATGGAAAGGAGATACCTCTATACAGTAAGTGAATAATGTCCGAAAGAAAATGAATGAGTTGTGCGCTTTTGTACACTCCTTAATGCTCCTGGTCAGTTTCGGACCACACTTGGTTGGAGCTTTTGGTTGGAGCAAGGGCAAGCAAAGGGAGTTTTTTTTTTTTCTTTTTCCTCTCCATTTTAGAAAAGCTGAAAATGATCTGTCAAAGGCAATGATACAAGACTATGTGATGGATGGGTGTGTCTTACTCTGCCTCTCAATCTTTCACTCCTTCCTTCTCTGCCATTCTTTCTGTTTCTTTTCTCTGAGGAAAGCCATTATTTCCATCACCCTCCACATTTCAGCCAAATTCACTGTATCTGTCCATGCCTGGCCAAAGGGAAGAAAAAGCCATTCTCTCGGAGTTGAATTTCATTTCCTTGCCTGCACATACTGTTTTTTATGATTTGCTCGTGGTGTGGAATTACAGTGTGATATTATTTTACGGGTGCGCACAATATAGCAAGGCACTGCGGTGACTGTTGTTATTGAAATTTTGATTATGATTAAATTTGTGTACATGTATCTCCCCCAGAGATAGCCGGCTGATTGTGGAGGTGTATTTTCGCAGATGCATTTAAATTAAACCATAATGTCAGCTCTAAACTGGACCACCAGAAATCCAGGAAGATTCCTGGTCCATCCATTCAGAATAGATTAACGAATAAACCTATCAGTACGACAACTGCACATTAACAGACCCTCCTGATTACCGTGCCTGCTGAATGATATCACACAACAGTAAACCTCCTCCTCGCCTGCGGTCTGTTATTTTCCTCTTGTGCGTAAAAGGCTTTGCTACCAGAGGAACACTGAACCTTAAAAGGTGGAACATAATCAACCGGTGTAGCAATGGCCTGCACCCTGCACATTGCTATCTCATTGTGTCTGGCAGTTGTGCTAATGACATTTCATGAGATTAGCTTTTCACTGTGCTATTGTTACTGACCTGCTCTGTGCACGTGTGTGTGTGTGTTTGTGTGAACACCTTTCTCTGTTTAAGACCCCAGCCTTCCCTCAACCCTCCTCTCTTTTTTCCTCCCTCTTCTCTTGCTTTCTCTAAACCCCATTTTGCTTTCACTACAGCACTTCTTTTTTTGCACCCAGACCTGTTATTAAATCTCATAGCAGTTAGTTGATTTGATCAGTGTGTGCTGTAATGTTGTTTACCCCAATGGGACCCTGGTGTTATAGACATACTCATCCCTCTCTCTCTCTCTCTCTCTCTCTCTCTCTCTCTCTCTTTCTCTCTTTCTTGCTATTTCTCCCTGAGTCGAGCAATAAAGTAATTTCTCCGGGGAAACGAAAGCCATCTCTTAACTGGATGGGAGCGCTATATGTTTGGGCTTAGGTATACCAGCCCATATCACAGGCACAATAGGTACAAAGAGCTGGAGCTTATGCAGAATGTTCATGATGGCAGTTTTCTGTGGATGCCTGGTGTCCTACTCTGTGTTTATGTAGGATTGAACTGGTGCAATAACTCGCACAGACTAGGGCTGGCTCGAACAAAATGCAAAGGCAAACACAAAGCCATGAGCAAACGTTTTCTGTTTATTTGGATGTGGATGTTGTGGATGACTCAAAGCAATCAAAGCCCAGAGCCCTGGATCACCGCAAGGCCCTTCCTATATATGTACCCACAGCAGATGGTGGCCAGTGGCAAGAGGTTCTGGTCGGCACAATAACGCTGCTTGCTGTTGCACAAAGGCAAAGCACGCATAGTGACAGTTGTCATGTCCGAGAAAATAGCTGATTCGCCAGCCAGGATCAGACTGCTGTCTCTGCTGCCCGGACGAAGGAGGAGTAGTGTATATTTAGGCCTGATACATCTTGATTTTATCTCCCTCTCTCCAATACACGGATTGTGACATGTCTGCAACATTCAGAGGTTTGAGAAGGGAGAGGGATCCTCCTAGTTTTGCTGTGAGTGCGTATGTGTGCTCATGTGCATCTGCATGTCAGATTGTGCAGGAGAAGCAGATGGATAGCTGCCTCAAATTCTTTTTTTTTTTCTTCACAACACACAGCACAGAACAAGAATGCCTATTATTTAGAGCAAATAACTCCTACACATTTCCATAACAATGTTTTGGCATGTTCTAAATATAAATTTGAAAAAGCCTTGTTTCTGTAATTAACCAGCAACAATTTTGATAATCAGTTAATTGTTTAAATAATTTTTTGTGCAAAAATACCCAAAATGTTTCTGGATCAAATATGATGATTCCTGTTTTTTGTTTGTCTTTTGTGACTATATAATGTTCTGAATATCTTATAACTAAACCAAATGATCAATCAATTAATCAATAAAGTATTTAGTAGCTAAACAGATAATAAAACTACATCCATAAAGCCCAAATAAAGTCAACTGGATAAGAAGAACATCTTTCATACAGCATGTAGTTGTGTATGCAGATTCACGTGTCTAGGTGTAAACATGATTGCACCTTTGTGTGTGTCTGTGTGTAAGTGCCACATTCCACAGTATGTGGTCCATATGCACGGATGTTGCGTATGGTACAAAAAACCCCTCCCCAGCCAGCTTGACAACAAACACAGAATGGCTTGGCACGACTCAAAAATTATCTATCTGGCTCCCGTCCTTTTCTCCAGCATGGTTTTTGTCGAGTCAGAGGAAACCATCTGCTGCCCGGTGATAATGGGCGGCCGGGGAGGAGGGGACTGGAAATAGGGAGAGCAAATAAAATTGAGAGAAAATGGCAGGCGCTGTCCCAGAACCTACAGTACCTTCCTGCCTGCCTGCAGCAAGTCTGCCATCTTAATAAACATCCCGTCTGATATCTCCTGGCTTCTGTGTGTGTGTGTGTGTGTGTGTGTGCGCACACATGTACTTTCACCTGCTGTGTGTGCATACACGCTTGTGTTTCCAGTGTTTATGTGTCTGTGTGTGTGTGTATTTCCTATCTAACCTTGATCATTTTCAAGTCAGGATTGTTCGTGAGCCTAGCTGATATGCTGTCAATGTGATGGCGCTGACTAAGAGTCTTTTTTTTTTTTCTTTTTTTTTCCTGGTGCAGTAAAACTGTGACAGATGGATTGCCTTTCAGCAGAGGAGATTTTTCCTGTTTTTTTTGTTTTTTCGCTCTCTCTGTTTTGGGCAAATGGATGGGAGTATTAATGAAAGAATATTATGAGGCAGGTGCAGGGCTAAAGGAAAGTAAGAGAGTCAATGCTGCGAGTTAATGAGGAGTTGCTTGTATAGAGGGGAAGGTAAAGCATGGCTGGAGAGGAATACAGTAAAGCGCACACACAGTGGAGGAGGAAGAATGCTCATTAAAACAAATAGCAGACTATAGAAAACAACTCCTCACCTTGAAAAAGGTCCGAATTTTCCCTCCCCAAGTCTCCAGGGCTCTTAGATGGAATTGAGCGCTTATGGCATTTTCTGAGTAAACCATTTCAGTTTTCTCTTGTCTGAAGTCGACAGGTTGAGCCGGACAAAAAGACCTGACAGCCTGTCTCCCCCTAAACCCAGCTTCATTCTCTCACTCCATCACTCAGTTTTCTACTTTGCCTTGAGATGTTTCCTTTCCCTGTTTTTTTTTTCTTTTGCCCCCAGCACTTACCAACTGTCAGACAACTTTCACTATAGATTTATCAAGTGACACTCATTGAACGTATCTGCTATTTGTGAAGTTGTTTATTACAGAGCAGATGCTGTGCTGTGTGACCATGTGATGTCTTGTAGTAAAGGCCCTGTAAATCCATCTTAAAGCAGGGAATGACATTTTCCAGAAATTTTATTGATCTGATATGTAAAGCCGCGCATTAATTCACTGTGATCCCAATTGTTTGGATTGCATTTTTGCTGTTGTGTGGTCAGCTCACACTCTGTCGGGCTTTGTCGACACAGCTGTTGGAATGCATGATGGCGTGCCTGATGAAGTGGACGCCGGGTCAGGGAGGATAATGGAATTGAGGGATGCAGGGATCAGCCGGGAGGACACAGGAGGGGCCTGGTGACCAGGTCTTTTCTATTAACTCAGGAGGCTGGCTGGGGCGAGCAGGGGAATCAGGCTTGGCTCTGCCCTCTCCCTGCCTGGTTGTTAGACCGAGCGTCCAAACTGCAGATAGGGAGAGCGAATATTGCTCAGGGGTCCAGTAGTGATTGCCCCTATGTTTTCATCAGCCTGGGCTTGCCCGATAACATTTCTTACTCCACCGCCAGAGCAAAATATTAGAGCTATGGGTGCAAAGAAAGGCTTAGAACTCTTAGTTTGGTTTGGTGAAGTTGCTTTTGGATTTACCCCTCCATACACACACTGTCACCCAGCTTTTCATTTTCTTTATAGAAATAACGTTTTTCTCTTTTCTTATCCCTGCTAAAGGATTTCTTTCTATTTACTCTATTTGTCGTATTTGTGTTCAGAATTATATTATCTCACATGACTGAACACAATGTTTAATTCATTGCAAAATTAAGATATACGAAATCTCAGGGGAAAGGATCTGAATTTGAATGTGTCCCACACTAGAAAGTTAATTGTTATTACTATATAAAAAGAGGAATGAATACTCACTCACTGCTGCAATGAATGGAATCTAAAAAACAGGAGAAGTTCAGTGGTTTGGTTTTAATCCTAACATTTTCTTTGGGTTTTTGTTTTTCTCCTATGATGTTCTATTCAGTGACAATGTTTTTGTTGCTGTTCTGCAGGTCTCTGGTCTGTCACCTGGTGACAGCCAGACCCCAGGATTGCTGCTGGCTCCAGGAGTGAGATGGGGACAGACGCCCATCAACCAGCTCACACCATGGGATACAGATGAGCCTCCTGCTAAGCAACATCGAGACAGCGAGCCCACTGGTAATGAATCACACACACAGCACTTGTATATGTACTTTCAGACACATTCACACATTCACTGGTCCCGCCTGATGTGAGCTTAAGGTGATGAAAGTTTTACATCATCAGTACGCCTGCACACAGCAGATGCATGCATGTACACGGACCACACAGTCAGACACAGACCTCACCTCAGACAGCTCTGGCCAGCTACACAAGCATCCGATGCTAATGAGGCATCTTGGCTGCCTTGCCCTACATAAAATACATGCTTGCCTACACAACATGTACACTTTACATACATAATCATGCATAATGTACATCCACAAATACCATCTTTACATAAACCAAATTAATTATTCATATAATCATAGAACTGACAGTGTTATATCAAGAAGTTTAAAAAAAAAGATAAAAGATATAAATCCGTATTGCACCCTCACACCCACCACCATCATTCTGCTCTCATTTTATTGTCCTTGTTAATGGTATTGTGTCATTAACTGATTTATTCTAAATTAAACCTGTGTAGTGAAACTCTGAAAGTCCTCCAAATGATCTCCACCAGGTCTAATTTAGATGTCGACCTTATTCTATTCATGCAGTGCAGTGCGCACACCCGCCATTAACGAGTTAAGCCAGTGTTGAAGTTTTTTACTCTTATTGTAATGAACTCACCCAGAATGGCTCTGCCCTAGAGCAGTTAATTTCCTTCCATTGCTTTGCTGGCCTCTGCCTCCTGCTCATCACAAATGTGTCTCATTTAAGAATAATACTGGCACGGAACTTGTTCCAGTGGAAATTCTGGCTCAGCAAATCCAGATTGTAGACAGCTGTTACTCTGTGGCAGCAAAGCATCATGTTGAAAACATGTTTCAAGTCAGCTACTGCCTGTTCTGCTCGCTTCCTAATTGTAATTCGCATATCTTACATATAGATTGGTTGATTAATTATTGAACAGTTTCATCAGTTACCCAGTTACCCCACAGCAGAAACCACTCTATGTGCTCTTTCAATGGAAGGATGCAGTTGTGATAGGGGCGTATGGAGCTCCGTTTTTGCCTCCTGTGGTGGTGCCCCCCCCCCCCCCCCCATTGTGGCCACAGCCTCCTGCTGTGCATTGAGCATCTGGCTGAATTAGCAATGAAGTTGTGGAGGCCTTAATATTGTATGTAAGTGAACAAGACTTCACTCCCTTCCCATCCCACCACCACAGCTCCCACACCCACACTGCAGCTTGGATTGAAGCGTGAGGAGAGTGAGATGTCACCGACCCGGCACGCTGTCGCATATGACACTCAAATCCGAGCATAGTGTTGCATATTGATTTGCGTGTGTGCGCTATTCCAAACTGTGACTGCCGTTTGCAATGAAGCCAGCTCCTCTCCACACTTCACTGAACTGTGTTGCCAGAAAGTTCTCTGCCAACTGTGCCAGAATTAATCAACGGTTTCTTTCAACAGAAACTTCACTGTTGTGTCTGTTGAAGAAAGTTTGTCTTTGAAAAAGAAGTTGCTTTTTAACTTAAGTTTCTTTGTACAAAAATAGTTCTTTTTTGATTCTGTGCTTTGGACTTAAGCAAATTGTGGAGTAAATAAATAAAAAATAAGGGAAGTCTTTAAAAGTGAACGTGCCACTTTTGAAAATCTTAATTTTTAGATACAAGACAACAATCACAACCAGTGCGTACATTTAATATTAATGTAGTTTCTTCATTTTGTCAAACCTGGCAGTCAAGACCTATGAATGTAGGTCAGTGTTGGGTCATGATAATGAAATTCATCTCTATCTAATTAAGTATTAATTTTTTCTGGTAAAAGATTGAAGAAATTATGAAGGAACATAGAATCAGAGGACAGCAATACACACATATACATATATATATATATATATATATATATATATATATATATACATATAACTCTATCTTAAAAGAACTTATGTACTTAGAACTTATACTAACTCATTTGATTAGAATCCTTTATCAAGATGAGCTACAAAAGAGGGGAAATGAAATACAGTGTTGCTGCCAATTAGCTCAGTCACATGTGAATTATGAACTGACCTTTCCTCTGGAGTCGTCTGTCCCCTCCCTCTTTCCTCTCTTTCTTTTCTTCTCACTGTCCTTATTTCTCATTCCCTCTACATCCCACTCTGCCCAGACTATTGTATCAGCAGGGTTAGTATTATGAATAATGTGGGCCTCTTTTATTTTTTCTTTAGCTTTTAGCATGCTGTGATTTAGCCTTTGGCCCCTTAGCAGAGTGGTAGGCTATTTTTGGAGCTTGGACCATGGCAGGAGGAGTTAGAAATGAAGGAGTAGGAGCAAATGAGTGAGAGAGGGAGGCAGCGTTCAAGACCAATATGGCCGTGTCTTCCCAGCACACGCCTTAGGGGTTGGGAAATGATTGGCTCTGAGTGACTGGGATAAACACAGACTCCTACACAGATAATACTGCCGACTGCCACGTGCACTGAGCATGTATACTTTCACATTCAGAAAAGCGTTTGTTCACCCTGTAGGGAATAAATCTCTTAATCTTATTATGATGTTGATCTTGGGCGCAGATCTGTACATCGCTTCAAATATTTTGTGTTTGATATTAAGTCTCAAGTCAAAAACAAACTTTGACTGAAGCGGAGCATCACACTGACAGTTGTGGTGTGGAGAGGAACAGACTCGAGCTGGAGTCTGTCTTCTCATGCTGTTTTCTGTCTCTGTTTGATCATGTAATTCCAGACTTAAAATCAGCACTCTGCCCTCGTTTTTGGCTTTGTCTATAGCTTACCAGAATACCACAAATTAGTCTACACTGTGGAATTACAGTTACCTTGACTTTCCCATTGCTATGTGATGTAAAAGCTGGATATACAATAGGTTTAATCTCTTTCTTTTTGCTCCTCCGTCTGTTTGTTTGTCAGGTCCGACCTGGGCTGCACCGGTAGCAGCAGTGAGCCAGCCCAGCCTCCTGCCCCACACCTACGCCCTCCCTCAACCACCTTCCTTTAACCACAGCGTGACTGCACAGTCACCCATCATAGGAGTAACCCCATCCATCCAGACACCGGTGCCCCCACAGCACCCACTCATGACCGCCCACTTTCAGCTGACGCCGCAGTCGACCCAGCAGCCACCCACCATGGTGCTAAGCATGCCCAGCCAACCTCCGTACCCCTCTGCCCAGCCCACTGTCACACCGTCCGCCCTCACTGCCCAAGCCAACCAGGTGGTTCATCCGAGCCCTCATAGCGTAATGGGCAACGGCCACCTAACCTCCCACCCAGGCCTCATCCAGCCCCCTGCCCTGCCTCTGACCAACGGACAGGCAGCAGCAGCAGCACAGGCCCAACCCACAGCTGCAGACAATCAGGATGGTCCTAACGGGCTGCAAATGCTGCGGACAGTCGGGATGGGGAAGTACGAGTTCAGTGACCCGGGACATCCGAAAGGTAAGCACAGACAGCCTCAGCCGATGCACTCTGCACAGGAGGCTTTTTAAAGGTTTTTTAAAATCTCTCTCTAGCAGATATGGGACCTGTCATGACTAACTTTCAAAGGCTAAATCAAAGCAGATCTGTTCAGCTGGCAACCTAAGCTCAGAAGTGAATCCAAGCCGGTGAGGTGTTAGGTATTAAATCAATGTAGTCTTAGCTCTCTATTCCTTGTGACCTCCCCTTATGTGGGGCTGTGCTGGAATGAAACGCATAGGCCTCTGCCCTCTGTCTGTGTACCAGAGCAGTTTCAGATGCCAACAGTCATAAACAAGGCCACAAACACTCAAGCAAGGGGTTGTTAAAATACAACTTGCAACCAGAGCCAATTCACTTCAAAGCTGCACCAAGGTCGCAGGGAACGGAGGTGCACCTAAAACAGCAGAGAGACATGAGCAGAGGAACCTGCCTACAGTGGATTCCTTGGAAAAAGAACATGTTGTACTGGTCTCAAACAACTGTACAACAGCAGCACCTGTTTCTTTGTGCTCTGAAATTGGTTAAAAGTGTGTCAGGTTTATCTTTTCACCACTCAAAGTTGCAATGCTCACAAGGCCTACTAAACACGAGGCAGGAAGAGCTTTCAGTCCCTGCCCTCACATCTCTCTCGAAATTGTTTGAAGCCTTGTTGACTTGCGCTGTGTTTGTGAAGGTGCTTCACTGCTCTGGCTCCTGCCTGAGTCTGCAAGCCGTAAATTGGTGTTTGGTTTAACCTTGGAGTTTATGACGCAGGGTGCTAGAAACAGATGTTCGCAATTCCCCGACCAATTTTCACATTTAATGAAGCTTTTAATTTAGGTTTAGATTGTTTTCTTTTTCCTGACTCATTTTGATCAATAAAATGTGTGCAAATGAACTTGTCGATTGCAAAAAAGCAATTATTTTGGGGGCTGCCTGCAATACATTGAAATGAGACTGCAGGTAGAATTGGAAATGGATAATTAGACAATCTTGTCGGCTTGGTCCAGTCTCTATCGAATGAGAGCTTCTAGCTTCTGCTGGGTCGAATAAACTGTCGCGATCCATTAACCATGTACATGTCAAAATTTATTGACCTTCCTGTAACAGGCCGGAGAAGCTAGAGTTTAATTGGAATTACGGTATTTATAAAGATCCATTTTAAAGGAAAGGAAAACACTGAAGGATTATTAAAATTCAGCAGCCGAAACACAGTTGTTGTGATTCATGTTATGATAAAGTTAATATATTCAGTTTGTATGGTTACAGTTTGTCAGCTGCTGTATTTCAAAGACAGAAGGGAAAACATCCCTGTGTCAATTTCTAGACATCATACATACTTGAAATCTTGTGTAGCCCTCTATGAAGGTCAAACTGCAAATAGATGCACTTGAATCCCCCATCTCCTCAACAATTTCGGCTGTTTTTTCATCCTTGTTTGGCATTGAATAGACATTAGTAAGCATGTCATTGGGGTACTATCACAAGGACAATGGATATAGGTAAAATATTGAGTACCAGTCAATTAGCAGCCATGACATCTCTTCAGCAGACCTGTCCGCTGTAACTTTGCAGCTGTAATCACATCAACGCCACCCTGAATGTCCTTCCCCTCTCACTCTGCACAATACTGTCATTCTCTCTGTGCTTTTCTGTCTTTCTGATTATCTCTGTCTTGTACCTCCTGTCTGTGTCCTGCCTCTCCCTCTGCTTTCTCGCCCACTCCAAGAAGTCACAGATCCCAACCTCCCACAGGTCTTACGCATTCTGTTTTAAATCAATTAACACTGCATATCAATGTGGTGAGGGTATCTACTGTCCTGCTGCTCTGGCATAGTGGTAAAATATGGAGGGTAAGCTCTTGCGACCTGCGTTCTGCCTCACTTCTGTTACAATTATGTTCCTGTTGGCTCTCTCTGCTTAGACTGAAAAAAAAAAACCCAAAACACAGGTAGTTTGTGAAAAGAAATGAAAGCAGCTGCAGGTTAGAGGTCAGTGTTTCTGCAGCTCTCTAATGGCTGAGGTGAGGATAAGAGGGCTGGCAAATCTGATCCCAGGGCAGAGATTGCGGGTTATACTCACATCTGGCATAAAACTTGGCAACAAATGAAGTCAAAGGATACACACACACACACATACACACATGCAGGCTATATTTTCTTGATCTCTTACCTCTCACAAATACACACAGCCTTTATTTTGTCCTCAAGAAATTTATATTGGTACACTGCAATAAAAAGCCTCATACACAGCTGGCACACAAACAAACTGGACACCAATTCACTCATACAGGATGAACCTTGTCAGGGCTTCTGGGGTAAAAGCCAAAAAAGGGTAATGAGGTGGCCAGACTCGCACTGTGCCACTGACTGACATGTAGGACACTTTGCTTGAATTATCATCCTGAAAGAGATCCAACACATGACGTAACCCAGGCAAATTTAGGCATTACCATGGAAATTATGTCCATTATTCTGGTGGTTATTTGGCCATTGAAAGACTATGGTGTGCTGTTTGTTTTTTTTTTTTGCAATGGTCATATCCTGGTGTCTGGGGGGTTTTCTAGAAGTGATTATTGAACAAGCAGTTTAAATACCAAAGCCACTACTTAAATGATTGTGTTGCTGCATTAACAAAAGTGTGAGCCTCCAGACACAATGCTAGTAAGCACTGATGTGCAGAGGATGTTCTGTGGCTTTTTGATGGCAAAGGCCTGGATCTTGGAGGAGCTGACAGAGCTCTTCCTCCTTAATCCAGCTGCACAACAGGCCTCAGCGTGCGTGTGTGCACACTTGTGTGTGTGTGTGTGTGTGTATAAGTGTATGTGAGCGACTGAACGCGTGCACAACTTCTTGGGTGTGACTGCATGGATGTTTTGTCAGATGTCAGCATCACAGCCTTAAAGCCAAACACCACAGTGACAGAAATCACACTCCGTGTTTGATTTGGCTTTGCCTTCAAAGGGAGCAATTTGTCTTCGCTCTGCATCAGTGGGCACATCAACAACTGTGTGCTTCTCTCGCTGTGTGTGTATGTGTGTCTGTATGTGTATCTGTATGTGTGTTTGTATTTCTGTTTACTGTATATAGTATGTGTGTTTGTGTATGTCTGCGTAAATGCTATATGTTTGTGTGCCTGGGTGTGTGTGAAGATTCACACAGAGCAGCTTGAAGGCAGTTTTAACCTCATCACCTACTGAGATATGCCAGTCACCAGGCTGTGATCTGCCTACCTGGTTTCTCCATCCACAGCAGGGTTTTTCATAATGCCTGCCTGTCACAGTGTACAAATCAAACTCTGCACCATCTTGCGGATAGTTAATTTTCCTTCACACCACCTACTCTTTTCTCATTTTTTATTTTCTTCTCTTTGTTTCTCTCAACCACAGATTAAACAGAGTAAGAACAGGATTTCAACCAGCTTTCACACGCTTAAATAATCTATACACATCTGTAGCACGAGCCAAAGCAATCGCAACTGTCAGCACATTTTGGGAATACAGGATGACGGATGTGGTGGTAAAAAAAAAAAAAATTAATTAATTAAAAAAGACAATGATGAAAAATTAAAAAAAATAAAAGAACGGGACACAGGAGGAGGCAAAAGTACAAGAGAGAGATACAGAGAGCAGGTGAACATGAGAGACAGGGAGATGCTGAGTGCAGAGTCGGTGTGTGTCTATTGACCAAGTCATTAAAATCGATGGCTGCCTTGATGAATATCAGCTGGGGGAAGCTAGTGCCGAGCTCAGCAGGGACAGACTTGTTCATTGCAAACGTGATTGAGCATCATTTAAAAGCAGCTCGCGGCTGAAAAACACATTAATATCAAAAGGAAGTTATTATTTACACATATCCAATCCTGTTTTAAAGGTTACCACTGTTACACATGCCAGCCACTCAAATTATGTTTTTGATATTGTTTTCCCATCTTAGCTTGAACTGAGAATTGAGACGACTGCTGGTAGCTGCGTTGAGGTTGAAGCTGAAGGCAATGCTGTTTTTTTTTTTTTGTTTTTTTTTTCCTTTTGTTGGCAAACGCCTAAAAATAAGTAGCTGATGAAATACAGTCACCGCATGTATTGGAAGCTTTATCTGAGAATGAAGTTTGAAGTCACAGACAGATCTGTCGAGCCACCTGCTGCCATACTGAGCATGTGCCGCAGCTCCTCGCCTCTTTTCTCATGTCAAACATCATTTTAACGCTTCCTTCCACCTCACTGCCCTTTACTGGTACTGTTCTCTTCTCTCTCTCTTCACACACACATACGTTGTTAAGATGCACATTTGCACACAGACGATCACATGCATAAATGAACACGGACACAAAATATGCACAACACTGTAAAGAAGGGGACACACGAAGAAATGGTCTTCGACCGTCGCACACATCCAGCAGCGCCCAGCCTCTCCTCTCTGCCCAGGAAGTTCATCTTCCAGTCAGCTCACATCAGCCATCATCTGGGGACCACGCGGCTCCGGAGCTGCTGGTGAATGCAATTAAGATGCCTTGCTGAGTTAAGATCAGTGTTTTACTTTGCTATGGCGAGACCTGCGCAGACTCACATCCAGCGCCGGCTCAGCTTTGCTCCTCTGCTGTGACCATTTCATCTGCTTCATCTGCCTTATTCAAACTTTGGTCTCAGTAAGACTTTAATTATGTATTCATTTTTGTTTACTTTTGGACAGAGCCTATTGGCACTGTGACATTACTGTCCACTTGTATATTGGTTCTTTGCACATTATTGCGGCAATATTACCTCTAAGTGAGGAAATTATAGATGACCAAATTAGTAATATAGTGACTGTTTACAAGACCAGGCTGTGTGTTTATTCAAGGGAGATACGTGACATGTTTTCTTGAGACTTATCATTACCTCATCAAAGGTTATTTTGGAATAGACATGCTGTTTTATTGGGTGGTTTTACCTTGTGACTAGTTTACGATGTTACTGAATATGATAAGGACATTTTATTGTTGAACATAGTGTGCAGATTGCATATCTCTCACCTTGGAGATATTTGTCTATAAACGAAAGTAGCTACAGTTATTAAGTGGACATAAAGCATATAGTATTATCTGTATTATTAGTGGTGCATAAATATCCATTTTCATTCAACCACCAGAATATACTGCTAGCATGACAGGCTGTTCAAACCAGTTATTAAAAACACAGCCAGTTTGTGATAGCCACACTGAGACCATTAATCATAGCAAGCACATTAATTAAACCCTCCCCTTTCCTTTCTCTCCCTCTTTCTCTGTCTCTATCTCTCTCTTACTTGATAGAGTGCAGGGCATCTTTACTACATCCTCACAAATTATACAAAAGTACGCCTTTCACCAAGACAAATGCACTGAATTTGGAGTGAGAGTTGTAGGGTTTATATATATATATATACATATATATATATATATATATATTTACACACACACACATTTCCAATATGCTGACTCGGATCAGCATACGCGGAAGCAGTGGCAAATTAATTAAAGTCAGTGTGGTGTTGTGCTTGGTGATTATCTTAAAGCTATCCACATCAGGATTAGCTAAAGCAGAACTGGGGTTATTATGATTCCAAAACAGGCTTAACTTGAAATATGAAATGCATGGATTTTAAAGTGTTTTTCTATCTCCCTCATAGTGTTCCTTAAATCTAGATAGCTCTAGTGGAAATTGAAATGGTATTCACGAGCACTGGAAATGTTGCAAATTATTAATGAGTTTAAAATTTATTCCAATCACTGTGGACTCAGTATGCACAGGTAATGCTCTTAAATGAATACATGCAGTATCACGGTGATTTGCTCATGAGTAACCTTGCCACATGAGTCCATATGGGGCCTACATATTAATGATATTGACTCAAACATCTCATTTTAGAACGGCAGGAGTGGTCTGGAGACTGCTGCGCTCATATGCAGATGTAGCTTAGCATCTTCCTGACACTGTCTCTTTAACTTTGCTAAGTATGGCTTCCGTTGAGATGTCTAACTGTTTCTAGCACTACTCCAGCTCTCAGGAGAGAGCAGGAAGAAGAGGGAGGGAAGGAGAGGAGAGAGGGAACGCGAGGTGAGCAGCAGCAGTGTGTCATAAGCGGAGGAAGGAAAGCTGCTCGCCCTCGTTCTTTCTCTCCCTCGTTATCGTATTTTAAAGGAGAGGAGCCCCGCCAGGAGCCCCATACATTATATCCCTCCACAGTTAATATAGGGACGGCGGATAGCTCATTAAGATTGATCATTCCTCGTCCACCTCCACCATGCAGAACGCGGCACTAGCTTCATTAATCACCGGGATTTCAAGATAAAGCTCAGTGGCGGCACAGTCGCAGGACCCAGAGCCTGACAGCCCGGCTGCTACATGCATAATCACAGATGCAGTGCACTCAAGGAGGAGCCGCCCAGCTCCCTGCCATGCTAGAGGGGGCACCATATCTACGCCTCCCTCCCTCCTCCATCCTCTTCTCAACCTATACTCTCCTCCCGCCCCTCCTCCCCACCTGTCCTCTTCACTGCAATTGTCTGTCTGTTGCTTTCACTCAGCTCCACTCCTACTCCTGACGTCACCCCTCCCATGCTGTTGTCTCCCAGCATCCTCCCCAGGCCCCCCACCCTCCTGACATCCACCTGCTTCCCATACCCACTTATAGCCTCTGCTCTTTTTCCCCCCGTCCTCTCTTTTCCTGCACTTGCCTCCCTTTTTCTTTTTTTTCCTCCCTCTCATCTATATCTTCCCTCTTCACCGTACCTGCCACCTGTTCCACACTTTTTTCCTCCGCCTCCCTGCTTTTTGTGCTCCACTGATACTGGAGTTGTTAGCCGTTTCTCTAATAGCTTGTTTTTTTTAGTCCGGTAATGCCTCAGTTAGCAAAGTGGCAGTGGAAAATTTAAGAGAAGAAAGGATTAAAGTGAAAAAAAGTCCAGTCAGCCCAGATTGCTCATTTGCCTCTGACAGCTGGACCAAGTGTCAGATGGCTGTTTTCATCTGGAACACCCAATCAAACTGTCTCATTTGCCTTATTTCCCTCCCAAAAAGTCTGTGCTTTTTGTCCAGAGCTGCAGCTAGCTGGTTGAGAATCGTAAGCACCTAATATTTTATTTGAAATCTTTATGACTCTTTGTTTAAATCATCTACAACTGTTTGAAGTTGACATCCAAGGATGCTCAAGGCCCCATAGTTTGTCTATCAAAACTGCATTGACTCAAAAAGACCTGAAAATAAGAGTTTAGTCCTCAATGCTTCTCTCTTTAGTTCAGTTTAAGTTTTATTCACTAAATAAACAGAATTTTAGCCTAACTATCGATATGAGTGCTGTGTTTTAAAAGGGAATAACTGAACACTAGAGGATTGAATTTCAGTTTGCTTGCTTTTGTCATGATTATGTCTATGCTCAGTTATTCACATCTGTTGTGGGCAGGTAGAGTTTGTATAAGAAGGTCACATTCTTCCAACTGCCTGTCTTTCAAAGGATTTCTCATCCTTTGTGACACTTTTTACCCTGTATTGTACTGTTATATAAAAAACAAATCCAAAATTTGATTCAATTGAATAGCTCTAGAGAGTACCATTGGGTTGCATGTCTAAATCAGAAAGAGTCTGTTCGCTGCATTTTATAAGGGTTCTTTGTTTGACAGCTCATTTGTTAGACCGAACCACTTTTTATGGAGCAGCAAACCTTGTTGCTTTTGCACTATCCAATCAGTTTTTAACAGTGATTGAAAAAATATTCAGCTCCTTTACTTAAAAGTAACAATATAACAATATAATATAATATCGTTACATGGAAAAGTCCTGTATTTTTAAACTTCCTTAAAAGCACAGAAATATTATCCACAAAATGTATTTTAAGAATCTGATTTAATCTGTTATACACCTTAACAACAGGTGTTAAAATGGATAGTGCTCAGAAAATAAGCTAGTGGGCAGAGAAATGTAAACCGAAAATAAAGGAATGGCTAAATGGCTAAAACAGATGGAAATGGTTGAAACATCCAGCGTCTGCCACTGTAAAAGGCAGTAGTATGAATACAAACTTAACTAAACCAAACAGTTTAAAATCGATTGATAAAATTGATCAGATCATGATCATAATGGATGGTGTTGTTTAATCTATAATATTTATATTTCATAAGCTCATCATTTGTTTTGTCTGTTAAATCTTCATACAGTAGCATAACACAGAGGACGCTAAATACCCCAAATTAAATACTACCAAACTGTACTTAGGCACAGCACTTGAGTAATGAACTTTCCTTTTTCTTTTCTTTTTTTTTTTTAGCATTTTAAAAGAAAATGTCACCCTAATTTTCTCATGTACCTCTGGTCTGGGTCCAGTCTCAGATTTTAGAATACACACACTCACACACAGAGTAACTCCAGTGTGTTTCCCACATATGTGATGAAGTGTGACACTGTTGCTCAGAGCTGTAGCATCATGCATTAAGTATTCGGAAGATGTCACTAACTGGAACAGTGCCATTTGCCTACATGAGACATCCACTGCCCTCAGTTATGTGGAAGCAAGTTCATTTGTGTGTAAAGTGAAAAAATGAATGTAGGTTATGCCCTCAAATGGACCTGAATCTCAAACACCTCATGTCAGAGACTATCTGATATGACAAGATTAATTGCCACAAGTCAAATGTCGATGTGTTATTCCGTACATCAGCCATGAAATAGGTAGTAATGCATTATCAATGAGGCTGAGTGTAAACACAGCAGATGTTACCAGGAAGCGAGTCAATAGCGGATGTTTCTCTCTAATGAGAAGGCATAATTGCAACAGGGAGAGAACTCAGTATCCAAAACAGCAGCAGATGCGCCACAGCATCTCAGCAAAAAAATCCAGAAGTTCAACAGTATTAGTTCGCTAATGTTCACGGTGTGCTCACTTATCTGAGTGAATTGTCGAACTTTTTCCCCCACACAGGAACTTTTAAATGGGTTTGATAATGCACGCAGGGCATCTAATAAATACTAATGACAGGACCAGACATTAGCAAGACTGGCTCCACTCTCCAAGTCATTATTCCACACAGTTAGCAACAGGCTTAGCATGTGAAGATATATAATTCGTCTGTGACACAGACAAATGATAATGGCCTGAATTGCAATCAGGAGATCTTTGTAGGCTAGTGGTGCACTTTGTAAGCTAAACAGACTTAAAGTCTTCCTTAGCAGTAAGACAGGATACGATGAGATGCCGAAACAGCAATATGCTATTGCCCTATTAAGTTTACAGAATGTGTTTTGTAGCTAGAGGCTGCAGCTCTGAATTATAGTGTTGATTATTATCATTATTCTGCTACAGCAGTCATTGTACCCACTCTCCTCTCTCTGATACAGACATTGTTTTCTTATGTAATGCAGCTTGCTGGACTGCAGGATAAAAAGTATTGTATTAGAAAGTTAAACTTAGATTACAACTTTACAAGAACACATCAGCCATACACAAGCATTGGAGCATGCAGGACAGAATCAGAATTTGTGGGGCAGTCCAGTCGTCTAATAGATTGTTTTCTGTCCCTGGAGAGAGAAAGAGAGAGGCTGATGGGAGAGAGAGGGGGGGGGGAGGAATAAAAGAAAGGAGGGACAAAAATCTGATGAAATGCAAAGATTACTCGCCTGACTCCACCGTAGGCCGGGAGCTCATCTCAGGTGTGCAGTCTGCTGCGAAGACTCCCACATACAACCTAACCCCACCACTAACCTTTCTGCTTGGGCTGCTGTGACTTTCACAAAGTTACCCAGTAAACACACATTGTCTTCAGGGGAAAATGTGACATTTATCTTAAGCTGCACCGGTGACATGGGAATTTTTGTTGTTGTTGTTTCTCTGTGTGTTTTGGTGTGTATTGTGTGTTGTGCTGCTGCTGTTTGGGGTCAGCTTGGAAGAAATGTAGCCCATAGAGGCAAGTATCACCCATGTGCAAAGCTTGTAAGGAATGTACACAAACCAAACTCATAAACACAGGCGAGGTGTAAGACAAGCTGGGCAGCATATTTACATTCTCTCACACATACACTGGCATCTGTGCTCGGCCACCAGTACGTGCCTAAATGTGAAGGATAGAAGAGAAGAGGGCCTGGCACAGCTGAGGCTGTTGGTTTCAGGCTGCAGTTGGCATAGCGGAGGAGACAGTAACTTAAAACTTTTAATTAGTGCTTAAGTGGAGTTTGCACTTTGTTTTATTTTAGGTATATTTGTGCTTTGATTATTCAGAGAGCTAAAACGACTTGACAGCTATTCTTAAAGGGGCATGTACATAATTTCCATAGAGTATTTGCAACATTTCAAGCGCAACCATGCTTTGTATTTCCCTAATGGCATTTCTAGTATTTGGCTTTTAAGGAGTACTTCAACCAGAACTTTGAACTTTTAATGTTGTATTTACAGTCTGGCACAGCAGCATTTTGTCCTCCACAGCAACAGCTGTTAGGAGTCTGCATCTTTTCTCCCACTCATAATCCTGATCACCGAAAGCACTCTTTGTCTGCTTCTGAGCTGAAAAGCTGTAAATTCAGCTACTGTTTATTCAAGCACCCTACATTTTTTTTTATCAGGAATAATAAAATAGACTAGATGTAGTGACCTTCACTTGCAGAGCCGCTTTGTGCTGTAACAGATGAAAATATTCACATTTAGAATTGGAATTTTGTTGCAGATTGTTGCGCAGAGTACAAAGAGTAGAGTATGAAAACTTTCAACTTGTTTAATAACTAAGTTATGGACGTATGGATTGCTATCATTTGGCTTCACACCACCTGGATCATTGCTGTCATCTCTCATCTCTATGATGCATCATCTCTATATCCTGTAGAAGTTTCCTTGCTCAGTCAGTGTGAGCTACATGGTATAGGAATGCAAATTGATAGCTTAGATATGATTATTATATATTTTTAGTTTTGCTTGGAGAGTTTTAA
Source organism: Lates calcarifer (assembly GCF_001640805.2). Taxonomy (NCBI): domain Eukaryota; kingdom Metazoa; phylum Chordata; class Actinopteri; family Centropomidae; genus Lates; species Lates calcarifer. The sequence continues at coordinate 16,345,094 of NC_066839.1, forward strand.
AAGACAACATTGTTTGGAGTGAGTGTTTTCTCCCACAGCCAGGGGTGATAAAAGCTCCTGTCAAGTGAAAACTCAGACTTTGGAATCTGAAATGCCAGAGTGGACTGACTACCTGATTTGGGGCCTGGAGACAAGTTTGGTATTTATTATAGTCCTGATGTTTTGATTTAAGGTTAAATCTCATTCTCAGTGAATGCTTGGAACAGAAACGATCCAGTACAACTGGCTAGCAGACACCTGCGTTTGTTTGTACTGGGCAGCTCTCGGTTCTGCGTGTGAGTAAGTGTGGCACGCTCTCAGCTGGTCACATGCACAAGTGGAAGCTGCAAAAGAACTTGGATGCTCAGTTGACCCTCTCAAGGTGAAGTACACGTGAAACCATTTCCACAGATGTTCTCTGAAAGGTTACATTCATACTGATACATGGAACCTGTGTCCAGATGATTCATTTCACTCAATTAGCCTTGTTTTTCCACTGGGGTTTATAATGTGGGTTAGACAGAACTCTGGCCCTTGCAGTTATTTATATGAAACAGTAACCTAGCAATTTAATTAAAAGGGGAGATGGAGAAGTGTTAAACACCCACTCAGTTCTAATCAAATCCCCTCTAAGCATACAGTATGTTATCTACACCAGCCAGCGACTTCTCATAAGCACAACATTGTTATTAGGATTATTCTCTTATGACATTGTCTTGCCTAAAGTCGTATGTGTGTACATCTGTGCATGCATGTGTATTGGTGTGTGTGTGTGTGTGTGTGTGTTTTTGTGCGTGCGCATATGTATTTGTGTTTGGGTGCATTTGCCTGTGTGTTTTGTTTCATGGCTGCATGTGTGTCTATTTGCATCGATGCCTGTGTGTTTTTCCACAATGACAATGTCATCTGTTGTGGTGTGGATGAATTACTCAACCTCGAGCTGAGTCTGACAATGATGTCCTCCATAATGCTTGAGCAGAATGTTTGCTAATCTGTGATACAGTAGGGCACAGTGCACTTGTACAATTTCATGTGGCATACTGTTAAAAAAACAAACAAAAAAAACATAACTAAAATCCATATTGGCATCTTGCCTTTTTGACACTATGATGAATAAGCCCGTCCACAAATTCAAGGCTTAAGCTTGGCCTGAGTAATAAAAAGTAGGCTTTTTTTTAAGCATGCAGGCATTTTATCTCAGTTCCCAAAAGCAGTTCTTATTAGAAATAAGAAGCTCTTGGATTTTCTTCTCATAAAGCTTCCCATTTAACATAGGTTTCTCTTACAATAAGGAATTCTGGGATAGAAAAATAAACACTACAGTAAGGAGTTAGTCAATACAAAGGCATTTATAAGTAATTGGGATTTATTGTCAAATGATTAGTCACTGTGGTAATCAACCCATTCATCTAAATCCATTGTTAGCTTTGGAAGAATTCCTCATAATTTTAAAGCTTTCTTTCAAAACACAATTTGCAGAATTCTCAGAGTGATGGAGGAAACATAAATTGTTGAATCAGAGGCCTGTTGCTATGAACGATTTGGCCGCTGCATCTTGTAAATGCAAATACGTCTGTTGCCCACAGAAACAATTCAGATGCAACATTCTGCTCTGACACAAAGAACGATTGTTGACACAGAATACATTCAATTAGCAACCCACTAGATGTAGTGACATCTATATTTTGATCACGGCATATGGGTTCCTATCCTGGTGTGTGAAATTGTCCAGTGCTTGATTGGCTGTGCAATTGGTTGTTGATCGACCAATCAGAGCTTTCTTCCCCACTGCACAGCTCTGTCTGCTTCCACTGGCAGAAACATAGAGGAGTGACTGTTACTTATCATTGGAGCAGTTAATTTAACTAATTAGTTTATAATTATCAGTTAATTTAATGTTCATCACATCTCATTAGTCCATCTTTCTGCCCCACTCATTTGATTCTGCCTATTTTTTAAATTTTTATTTAGATTTATTTATTTACCTTTCTAATATACATGGAGAGCTGACATTAACAGGCTGGTTAAACTGCGAATAAATTTGTGACCACATCAACCGAAGGAATTAATTAAGCTGCCTTCAATGGTGCTCCTGGAAACATCAGAATGTTTAGATCAGATTGCATGAATAATAGAAACAATAACAAACTGGCAAACGCAAATTTGGGATTTTCTGTGAAGCCCAGGTTACAGAGATGTGACATTTATGACACAGAGCATGAAAACTTTGCCATTGGCTGTTGGTTAAAGTCAAGTCATGATAGTTTTTTTTTTTTTTTAATTTATTTTTTGTTTAATACAAAACCCTCTTAGAAATAGGCTGTACTTATGGTGAGAATTGAATGTATCTGTCTTCTGAGAGGCAGTGTGGTGGATGTAAAGTGTCTTTGGATTATTTCCTAATTTCTGACTGATTTGGGTTTTTTTGGTGACAGGTGAGCAGCATTTTCAGCTCATTTTGTTTTTCTGTGACTTTCCAAAGCAGTGAAGGACCAAATTTTCTGTCCGTAATTCAAGGTGACACTTAAGCTTGAATAACTTGTGGCAACACATTGGGTGGGTCTGAGCACTTTCTTTTACATGAAGCTGTCAACAGCTCAGCCTAAATGTGGAGAACCACAATACTTAGATTAAGATGTTAAGTTAGTTTCACAGGAAAAACAGGTGGCTAGAATTAAATTAGCACTAAATTATTTTCCACTTCTAAGAGGGTTAAATGTGAAAATGCTGTTTCCATTTGTGTGTCTCTGAATGCTTGAATGGGTGTTTTATTTCAGTGATGTTCAGTGGAGAAAATATGAGCACGATATGGTAATATAGTTGGTCAGGATTGTCACATTAGTGGCTTGGCACCATATTGACTTACATGTTTCGAGCAGGTTCAAAAACAGGTTTAAAAACAGCCAAAGAGGAGTGCTGCAGTGGTAATGATGTGTCAGAAAGCTATAAAAAGGGACCACACACACACACACACACACGCACCAATACACAGACACACAAAGAAAAATGGGTTTCCAGGAATACAAAACTATACATGTCTTTGATGATGTGTCATTGGATCTGGCTTGCGTTGAAGTCCATGTAATTACACCTATTCCTTTTGTGCTTTTTTGGTCCTTTAAGCCTACTTGGCTTTCCTGTCATGTGACCTGACCAGGGTGACAGGTACTGGCACAACCAGTGTTACTTTTGTACACCCTAATTAAGACCTGCTTTTAGTGAAAACATGGTTTCTAGCCATGTTGTAATAAAGACTTTGGAGTGCCTCATATTCTCTTGGAACATTTTAATTGGAAGTGAAAATAGACATCGTGGTTTGATTTGTTTTTGTAGCTTAAAATGCTTTCAGCTGGAATAAACTCTACAATCCTCCTCTGAATTATTTTGGAACAGAAGTCATGTCCCAGTTATTCTTCGGGGCAGAGTTATTCCTGCGGTGGATCTGTTGTAGGTTAGACTCACTCTGCATTGATTCTGAAGAGAAAAGATAAATGTGTTTCCTCTTTTTATTTTTGTCACGCACCATGGTAAAATGGAGAAAAATATATGACAAACAAAGATATCATTGGAGAAGAATTATTTAAAAATTGATTCATTTAATTCAACGTTTTGCCTCAGGTCAAATGTTTTGGGAACCAGTTTTCTTTAACTTAATATGTTTTTCAAAGTTAATTTAATTCTTGTATGTCTTCAAAATTACAAAATAAAATACATTTTTAAATTTAAAGTGTTTTGACACCAGCAATCATATCACAAAGGCACAGTGAGCAAAATCCTAGACATGCACGTGATCATGTTGTAATTAGCTGTGATACAATAATTCTGAAACTTAATTAAGTTTATATGTTGTTGTCATTATAGAGATTATTGATCAGTTATACATTTGCATCAGGAGTTGTACATTTTAATGCTGCAGCAGTCAAAAAATTACAATGTATGCAGAAAGATATTGCAAGTGCCACATTTTTTCTAAAAGATTGCCTCTGCTTTCAAAAATTTAACTTGCTTATTGATGTCGTCATCATAGGGAAATGTTTAAATGTTTTAGATAACATATGTTGCAAGGAGAGATTAAGTCACACTGCAGAGCTTCTTAGGCAGCCATTCTCCTCCAAAAAAAAACCCTCCTCTGCCCCCTCTCTTAAATTTTGTTCGTTTTAGGAGCTGTAACTGTTACAGTAAATCTATTTTTTCTTATGAACTGTGGTTTAAAATAGCTGCATCAGCCGGGGAGGAGATTCTTTGAGCCGTAATGTCATAACTGCAGCACTGAATCTAAATTTGAAACTTCTGTGAACTGTAAGCAACCTGACTTGTAACCCGCAGTCTATGCATATAGTACATATTTCAGCTTTCTGTTTTCACAAGACAGTCATAGACAACTTTTACCCATTTCAGTATACATTTAAAAAAGTCTGCTGTATCTTATTTCTTTCAAACTTTGACCAGTTGTTGCAGCACCTGAAGGAAAGAAGGAATATAATTGTGATCTTGTTTGCTAGCCACAGGTGTATCCTCTTGTTAAGACCTGTTTGAGGGAATATGACCGCTTGTCACCTTGTGTCCCCCCCTGCCTGGCTAATGAGGAAGCCATCGCACCAGCCAAGACCAGAGACTTTCTCCTCCTCTCGCTGTACACACAAACCGAAAGAACAAGAGAATATTGCATGACATCCTGTCATAGTGTTGCAGCAGGCCAGCAGATGCTCCCAGGGCCTTCTATGTTTATGTTCTTCCTCCTCAAAGCCTGTACTCATATTTGCCTCAGCTTTGTTCTGCTAGTGCCAGTTTTTTGTTTGTGTGTGTGTGTGTGTGTGTGTGTGTGTGTGTGTGTGTGTGTGTGTGTGTGTGTGTGTGTGTGTGTGTGTGTGTCTCTGACCCTTGCACCAAAGGGAGTATGTAGGGGTTTGAGTATGCAGTGCAGGACAGAGCAACTCTGTGCTTTTTGCTACTCAAGGTCTTTTCTTGCGTGCCTATTGGAGAAGGCAACAAAGGCCCAGACGGCATCTTTGAGGGGCACAAGTTTCTTTTCTCTGTCATAGTGTCCCCCCCCCCAACAGCTCAGTCCAGACTCGTTGACAGCAGTGCTGAGGCTCAGGCAGCAGAGCTCAGCAGATTTGAGCAGGGAAAAATAAAGTGTCCTCATCATGGACTATTCTCTGAGGCTATACAGTGCCACTGCTCTCTTACAGACTGAAATCAGGACAGCTAGAGACTCAAGGGGTCTCGAGGATTTCTGTTGCCTTGTATGAGCTGATTTGGTGGGAGTAGGCGCAAACTGTTGAGACATCTCCAGAAATGAATGTGGCGGTGATTGTTGGAGGTATGTTTCAGAGACTGTTTAGCGTGATTGTGCCTCGAAAGAGAGCCAGGCTAGATTGGGTAACAGATGAGATCAGTTGCCTTTTATCTACATAAAGCATCGTTTGTTCAGCAGATGGCATCTAGATGAGTGGCCTGATAGTGCTCATGACATTTTGCACCTGTGAAAGGATGACATTTAGCCATCATGGCTTTTGAAGTGAACTGTCCTGAGCTGAGGATGGTGGTGTTAAACAAAAATGGCTTATGAAACGTTCCTTTTGAAAAGGGCTTGCCTCCTTTCATCATTCAACAAATAGGAATATGTGTGATTTTACAGTGTACTGTATCCTTCTTTGGAATATTGTGTGAATGTAAAAATATTGTTAATTTAATACGAAGACTTTTAATGAAAGAAAACAAATATTTTTTTCAAATACAGTCTCATCAATGTTAAAAACCTACAAAAATATTTTTACCTCAGTTTTTATGTTTTGAATATTGTATACATTTTGTGATTCAGAGACCAGAGATCTAATCAATAATACATTTCTCAAAAGTAGCTCAAATATCCAGGAAGTATTTTATATGTGTGTGTGTGTGTGTGTGGTGTGTGTGTGTGGTGTGTGTGTGTATATATATATATATATATATATATATATTTTTTTTTTTTTTTTTGCTGACAAGTTATATATATATATATATATATATATATATAAGCTTTGTCAGCAAAAAAATAATAATTCAAGCCAGTAATTATCAAACTGGCTAAATAACTAAATATATTATTAAACTGTAATGCATAGACTAAACCTTTTTTTTCTTTTGTCAATGTTGATATTAGTGTTGAGAAAGGTTTAAACATACAACTTCAATTTAATAGAGAGTAGATTTTCTTTTATTTCCCATAAAGTGACCGTACTCTGTTTAAACAAATTGAATATAAAATAACTTCCCACAGAAACAGAAAAATGACAGTGAGGATTGATGTATGGAATTGTAATGACTTTTGTTTTGTGCAACGGGGAAAAAAAAAAAAAAGTATATTCGCCTTCTATTTTGACCTGATATTTAACTAAAGTTTACACATGCTAAAAGTCAAGATGTCTTTGATTGTAATGGAATGATTGTATTTGAAGAGCTCTATATTACTGAGCGTTTGCTTTTTCAGAAAGCTCACTTACAACAGGGCTAAGCCTGTGATATCTCAGTTTAGGTAATCTTTTATTTCCTTTTTGAAATTGTGGTCTGAGGATGTTATGACCCTGAATTTAAATAAGCAAGATTTAACTGCTGAGAGTAAGAAAAAAAATCAATCAGTCAAGTCATAATTTAAGAATTTTTTATAAATACTTCCTTGGTCTCAGAGCTGGTATTGAGTCTTTTCTGTTGTTGTACTCGGGACCTGAGGCTGCAGAATAGAAAGATTACATTATTCAACAACTTGCGCTGATAGTGAACTTTTGACCATCTCTCTGCCTGTGAATGCTGCATGTGGGTGTTTTTAATGTGTGCAGTCAGAAAGAGGGAAACCATTTAAAGTGTTTTTCTTATCAAAGTCAGCAGTAGACAGGAAGCTTTTTCCAAATATCCATTGGATATTGCTCAGATCTACACCATAATGTTTTGGATTCTTTGAAAAAAAAAAACATGTAACCCCTAATTAGTATTACATCATTTATTCATTTTAAATCTGTTTTATTAGTAGTACAGCACTTCACATGGGAATACTCCTCATAAATCCTCCTGACATTATCAAACAGTGTTTTACTGTAGGGTTTCAGGCCTTCTGTTCTCTGCAGGGGGAAGACCAGGGGGAAGATTTTTGGGGAGCCCAACGATGGGAAAACTTTTTTCTTGGAAAGAGTTCTTTGAGTGCATTTATTATGAATCATGCTCTTGGCCCACTGCTTATTCTGTTGTAAGTTGCTCTTTGAAATGTAATTTCTCAAACGTCCCTGTTTTTCAAAAGGCTTTTGTACAAGGAAGCCCATTTTTATCAGGCTGCCTGAGTCCAATCTCCTTCAGTCCTGCAACAGTGCAGCTGCTTATTCTTTAGAATAAGGAAGAGCAGACTGCTTTTGTCATTAAATCTTCTTTAATTATATCTTGCAAAGTTTAATCTCATTAAATTAAAACTACTCATGGTAAATGGCAATTTACAATATAAATTGTAAATTGTGATGATTAAATATCAGTTTAACTTATAGGAAATTGTTTTTTGGGGGGGTTAACATGAAATGATTGTGTGATCTTTGTCATTTTATCATAAATAGATTTTTTTTTTATTTAAATTTCAAAAATAATTTCATTACTTACCATGAAATACAAACACATTTCTGTTAAACATTCAATGTGATTGGGTAAATCAAAATAAATACTTTTGATTTAAGTCATTTGAATCATTTTTATTAATTCAAAAAAAATTTTTGAGGATTTTCTCATGCTCATATAGAGTATGTTGTCAGAAAATATTTATAATAATTATAATTATATTATAATAATTTTTTGAAGATAATCAAGTAATTGATAAAATGTAATTGAAATTTCATGTCATATAATAAAATGATCATATGCTATTTTGTTAAAAATATATTAATGTACTGTAGTCTTCTCCAAGCTAAAGAAAACCCATTATGGCAGAGGTGTACATTGAATTATTGATCAGTTAGCATAGTTTGTTCTAGGTAATTAAGCTGTGAGTGTTTGTGAGAATTGATTGTTGAAAGTTTAAAAGAGAACCAAAAGGTCAGATTGAACACATCAGTGTCCTTTCTACTGCACAACACAGAATGTCATCCAATTGTATAGAGATGTGTGAACGATTATATGTTTACTTGTTCTGTAGAAAGACAAGATTTCTTAGAGAAGATAGAGCAAAACATAGCTGAGAAGATAAATACTTCTTAATTGGATTTAAAATGTCACTCTTTGCTGTATGTATTGTATATATTGCTCTATATAAGGCAGCATATCTCACATATCCTGAGTAACAACCTCTATTGTATGCTCCTCCTCTATTCGCTCTGAGAAAAAAAAAAAGTAAATACAAATAATGTTTTATCCCTCCTCATTTTTACTTTGTCAGTGTATTGCCTTCTTTTCTATCGATCAAAAATAATTTTCCATAAAAGTCAAAATATTTTGACACAGATGCATTATAGTGATACAAAGCCTTAAATTTAAGAACTAAATATCAGAAAACTCAATCCAGTAAGTTGCTGGCAATTTACATTAATGGTTGAGAGTTAAACTATGTATTTTAGAAATTTTCTCAGCAAGGGAAAAATAAAAATTAATTTTCTCAAAGGTGTAGAAAACATCACATTTGCACAAATTTTGCTTTAATAAATTTTTGCCCTTTACTTTTTAGCCCATTGTACACAGGCCAGTTAGCAAGTCAAAAATACAGAAAATATTATGAGCTTATGAATCAGTATCTCTAATTTTCAATTTTTGTGTAATCACAAAATGGTGGGTCTACAGAGCCACATGTAAAATACATGTAAACCTTAAAATGGCTCCATGTTCAGCAACCAATGGTGTGGTGAGTCGCCCTTTTACAGCAGCCAATCACAGCTCAGTAATTGACATACCACACCTTTATAGTAGTGTATGCTGATAGGTTACTGGAAATCTCGGTCGAGGAACCCATTGGCCACAGCACTCAGAGATGTTTGACAGTAGAGTAGAGTTACTAGGCTGAGCAGCAGAGTTGGCATCATGTTCATACCCCCTGTGCAATGTGTCAGCCAATCATGAAGAGCCAGCACAGGGTGTTGTTATTACTGTGAACGGTTTAGGGGCAGGAAGCTATGCTAGCACATTTCATCACTGTTTGCAGTCCATGATATACTCCAGAAATGTAGCACATTACATCCCTGTGAGAATATCTGTGTACTTCCCACAGAACAAACCTTATTACTATTTTATCCGTTAGGTGCGACTTTCTGTTGCAGAACTTGACAGTCCTCAGGAGATTTTCCCTTAGTAAGAGTATTGAGATGTTTGGTGTTTCAAAGCCGCTGTGGTCCCATTGAACATGGCTGTGCCTCACCACACTCCACGCCGAACCTGAGAATGGGGACGCCATGTGCAGTTTCATGGTCCCCGGCGGTGATGAGTTGTTCTAGGGCGCTCACCGATCCACCCCCAAGAAGCCATAATTAGCTTTTCCATCAGGCATTCAGGTGTGTCTGCACGGCTCCGAGGGAGGCAGCCATTGTTTACTGACAAGTGGAGTTCTCTGTCTCCCCCTCTCACTTTCTCTATTGTTGGGGCAAATGGATGGTATGCGGTGTGGCTGATTGGAGGTGAGAGCCATATCGGTCGCTGGAGATTCACTAATGCAAACTCAAAACTACTGTGTATTCACTATTCACAGTCCATGCCCACACAGTAATCAGATAGCTGGCCAACTGACAAGCAGCAGTGGAGTGGAATGTGGAGAGTGGAGAGAGATGGATGAAAGACAAGGCAAATGCCAGCTTTGTGTTTGCGTGTTGTGTATGGCTCACTCTAACCATGCAGCTGTGCATCTGGTCAAAGTACAGCAGGCATATTGTCAAAATCTGCATTTATTATTGTTTTTTTCCCCCCATTTGGTATTCAGTATGTTTAATAACCAGGTCATTCTTTCTGGTCATTAATTTCTTGATGCGATAACTCTGAAGGATGCGCTGCTCGGAGAAGAGGCTTTTACCAAAGCACGCTACTGAATTGCACCTTATTTGTCATATGTCTTTATACTGTATAATTTCAGCTACTGAATTAATTCAGAGCTGAGCTCCCAGTGTCAGTCAGGAGAATGGAGGGAGCTAAATGAGTGGATATTCCGGCCAAATAGAGGGGCGAGTGTCATTCCAGGTTAATTAAATCCCTGCTTTGAGTCTAGCCTGAACACAGACCTCTTTCAGGATGATAACGAAAAAGTCCTTTATTTCAGCTTGGATGTCGCCAACACAATCACAAGTCTGATCAGCCTCCCACATTTAATGGCTAGACGACTGTGTAAAGCACACATCCATCCATACACACATGCACACACCTTTCTTGGTACACGTGACGCTACTGACAACAAATGACTCAGCATTGCCACTGCTCAGATTGCCATGTTTACTCTGAGGTAGTGTGTACATTAGCCTCAGGATAAGTAACCCTTCCTGCTGATCACGGGAGGATTTGCCACCTTTCTTATACTGTATATCTTGTACAGTACTGTGGCTACTGTTTATCTTTTCTCAGTATGGGGTACTTGCCTTTACACAACATAGACTACGCTTTGTGCCAAATAAGTGTTTACCATGCCTCACAGCCTGCAGTCTCGACGAAATGCTCTGTTGATGCTAAGAAGACAGTATGGATGCTGGCTCCCTCCATAATCGTAATGTTCCACATTATCGTGTCTGCAGCTTACCATTTGAATCTCTTAGTGTTCGCATTTAGTGGCATTCTTGATAGGAGATTAACAAAGCCACAGTTTCAGTTATCCCTCCTAAGGCTGTAGAATAAGTTGCTAGCCTCCTGCTGATTTTCACTCTCAGCATCCCCTCATGGTGCCTCATTAAGACGCGGAGAAACAAGCGCCTCCGACCTGGCACTACAGTAAGGCCAGGCCTAACACTGTACTACTACACCACATTATACAACTGACTGTGTACTGTGGCCTTCAATGGCACATTGGTTTGCTTTAAGCATGTTTTCTAAGATTATGTTTTGTCCCTGGTTTTCTTTTTTTTTTCTTTCCAGAGAGGAAGACATGGGTGGGTGGGTTATTTTTCTAAGAGAGAAAGAAACGGGTGTTGGGATTTGGGGATAAGCAGTTGTTTTCTCACTGAGCGACATTTGAAGGTCAACTCTATGCCAACTAGGGCACTAGTGAGATGCCAAAGAATTTTATTTCAGTATGAATAATGCATTGACAGTGTCTCTGTTTTCAGCCCACATCTCTTTTAGATGCTTTTTAATCTCATTCAGCACCCCTTCATTGAAGTTCTAGTGCTGCAGTGTAAATGTCAAATACAGTTAAACCAAGTGTCTTTTCCCATAATTATTCCTAGTTGTATGTTATTCATTAGCATGCTTTGCATATTGCATAATCCTCAGTACAGTATAGATTATGTGAGCTAATTGTTTTCTTTCTTACATGCATCCTTTTCTGCTACATATTTATGTACAGGCTTCATTTTGCCTTGGCTGAAATGTTGAATCAAATGTGTACCTGTCACTTCTTCTCTGTCATATAATGAACACTGTTTCTTAAGACCAGCAATATTGTGTTCTACAATCTGCACTTTTCCACATGTTGTTCTGTTTCTTGTTGTCATGCTTTTGATGCACATGTATGTATGGAAGAGAGAAAATTCTAAACCCAAATGTGGCATTGTCTGTTTCTTTTTCTTGTTCTACAGAGATGTTGAAGGAGTTGAACCAACAGCGCAGAGCGAAAGAGTTTACAGACCTGAAAATTATTGTTGAAGGCAAAGAGTTTGAAGTCCACCAAAATGTTCTAGCTTCCTGCAGCTTGTATTTCAAGGACCTGGTGAAAAGGTTTGCCTTCGCTTCCCCTCCCACCAGCTGTTGATCCGATCTGTTCTTTTCATAGGGCGCATTTGTGTCGCTTTTTTTTTCCCTTCCCCTCTCTCTCTTGCAGGTGTGTGAAGACTTTGGTTCCTAGCACAGGGCCAGCAGCCATTCCTTCCTCTTCCCGCTCAAATGAATGTATCTGAAACTGGAGAAGAAAGGTCAACCCTCGTCATTACCTTTCCTCCCCATGTAGGGCAATTTAACCACATTTCCATTTTAATGAGCAGTGAAAATGTTCCATGACTGGGGATGTTTTAAAACTCACCAAAGGGCCAAAACAAAAAGAATCATACATTCTACACTTTGGGTGGTAATTCGCCAAAGCCACACTGTCTTCTGTGGGCAGAGGGATTTTTGTCTCCCAAGCTACCATATTTTTCTGTTGCTAATTTGTGAGTTTTTGCTGCAAAACAGCCTTTTCATATGCTAATACATCATGGGTAGTCTAATAAAAAAGACATTTCAGAGTCATAAACAAAGGACAAAACAAAAGCACATCTAAGACAGCTTACTGAACCACCACTTTCACAGGTTAACACCACCCTTCACTAATGTATTCATTTGATGTGGATCTAAGTATTCCCCTAGTATTCTGCCCTTCATACTCCATATTTTTTTGCCTTCACGGGCTGTTTTGTTTCCACGGGTGCCTGTCTGCATACAATTGTGTGAGTGTGTGTGTATGTGTGTCAGCTGCGGACCTTTTTAGTGTCTCTAGATATGTGTGCACATGTGTGAGTGTGGCTGTAAAGTCTGATAGCGCAAGTATGTCTTTTTTTATCTGCCTTGTTTTCCGGGGAGGGAATACCATAATTCCCTAATGTCCTCATCCTTACTTCAAATCCTTGCAGGTGTTTTCAGCTTGATTGAGAGTCCCCTGGACCCAAAGTTGTTTTGCCGCCTTGCTGTTTGTGTGCGAGAGTGTGTGTGTGTGTTTGTTCTCACTTGCATGGCTAGGGATTGAAGTGCTGAGCAAAGACAAAGACAAAAAGAAAGACACACACACAGTTTCTGGCGGTGGCTGGAATGCCTTAGGGAAGTTTGCAACTTTGCCCCGCAGCCACGCTGCCTCCACAGCGAGCTCATCAGAAAGCTGCTTATCAGCTGCTGCGGCCTCCTCACTCGCCACTGATACACTTGTTCCTCCTGAATGGGGATGGAGTGAGGAAGACCAGAGAGCAAACAGAGGTAAAAAAAGAAAAAAAAAGAGTCTGTACTAGGACCACTCATTGCCATGACAGCAATACTTTGTACACACCCTGTGAATAAAAAAGAGACACTCAGTCTTCCTTTGACCTTGACAATAGCAGAGAAGCTTCCTGAGAGACCGAAGTGACTTTGGATAGAACTGAAGCCCCATGCTGGTCAGCCTGTCTATCAGATTGTCTCGTCTGTGCCGCTTATCCAGGACGAACAGTAGCCAGATCATTTATGCGTAAAGATGGGGGCCCCTGAAAGACACCAGGGCTCCCAGAGGAGTGGGCTGAATCTCATCAAGCTCATCTTCATGCCTGCTACTGCCTACATATTCTGATTTTCCTTGTTTCATTTGACAGTTAAATAGAGCAAATTCTCATTAATTGGTTAATTAATTTTAAAACTACTTTGATTAATTGTCATAACACTGTCATTTTTCACAACATTATGTCTAAAATAGAAATTTTCTCATTTGACTTCACACTGGAGAATATCTAATTAATGTGTTATTAATTGTGTTTATTAATGTGTTTTGTCTGATTTAATGAAGTCATAATCATCAACATTATGCTTACCTTATACAACAGTTGTATAACAATAAGAGTTATACATTGATTTTATGAAAATTAGAGTTGTGTTAGAGTAGGACGCCAGTGAAAAGTTGACAAGAGAAGAACAGAAAGGAAGGAAAAACAATGGAGCAAAAGAGACTAAAGAGCACAGGGGGAAAGGAAAGAGAAGGAGAGTATTTTGGTTGTAGCTGTACGATATTTGTAGCCAGGCAAATGTCGCAAGCTCGGTCAGAGAGGAGCAAAGACAGCCAAAGGCCTGCCTGACATTGAGTTACAGCCTCCCATGTGCTACTCAGGTCACTTTTTCAGTGCAGCTGGAATTATGCTGATGCTACTCATGGCTCACTACTGTCCACATCATTACGAGGTCAAATAAGAGACACAGAGACATTGAGAGAGAGTGAGCGAAAGAGAGAGAGAGAGACATCAGCTCCTTAAATGATCTGTACTCCCTCTCCCACACCCACCTCATTCAGGAGGCATTAACTGCTGTTCAGACCCCCTTTCAGCCTGCTGTAAACCACTACAATGTGTGTGTGTGTGTGTGTGTGTGTGTGTGTGTGTACGTACACTGCGTGCTTGAAACACAGAAAATGTATGTGTGTGCAAATGTACTTGACATGAAGGCTCTACACGTATTTTACGGCATGCTTGTGTGTGTGTGCATGTGTGCGCATGCGCGTGTGTGTGCGTGTGTGTGTGCACGTGTGGGACGCAAGGACATAATTCTTGTGTGTTATCCAGGCAGGCTGCCATTAGTCAGAGGGAAAGTAGAGATGTAATACTGCAGGGTGAGGGAGAGCACATCACACTTATTTTCCCCAGCCTACTCACACACACACACACACCACACACACAGCCTACTCACACACACCAGCCTAATGACTCACTTAAGAAATTAAAGGCTTAATTGGCAAAGAGCCGACATTTAGCAGCATGGAATGGCAAAGTAATTATGAAAATTCGTTTTGAAAATTTGGAAATTTTCTTTCTGGGAGATGCTCCTCAGACTCCATGTGAGGCATGAGTTTTCAGATATAAATATATATTTTTTAAAATGCCTCTACAAACATCCATTTTCTCATCATTTCCTATCTTGCAAATTTTAGATTTTCAGTTACCAACAGAATACTAAAATGTCTGTCTCCCTCTTTTTAGTGTTCTCCTCCAATGCCCAAACTCACCTCATGTTCAGGCCTCCCTTACAGTATGTGTTCATTCAACCTGCCATCTTACCCCATGATACCTGAAGAATGTAATGCTGCTCCAAAATGTACGCACACGTCTGCCCTTGCCCCCACCCAAAAACCTATTACCCTACCCTTTAAAGGGCCGATGCACAGAGCAGGGAGACAGATCATCTCCGGTAATTCCATTTTACCCCTTGGGATTTTCCAATAAGTGTGCTCTGCAGGCATTTAATTTATGGCTACTGCATCTCCACACCACAGTAATGTAAAAAGCTCCAGAATCTTTCTGCAGTCCTGATACATGCTTTCATGCCATTTGTTTCTCTCCCTTCTACTCTCTTAGTCGACCCATGGTTTTTCTGTGCCACATGAGTCAGAGAGTGTTATGACTGAGATGGGTAGAGAGCTGTGTTAAAGCCCATTACAGTGGCAGCCCTGTGTGAACACTGCAGCTGAGCCCTGAGTGAGCTGTTCAGCCTTCTGCTGCTCCATTCAGCCTTTAGGGAACACAGGACACTGTATGATTCCTCTTAAATTTCAATTCAGTGCATTTTAAGGGTCAGTTCATGCAAATTTCAAAATACATTTTCTCACTTTCCTCCAGTGGTATCTAGCTATGCAGATAGTTTTGGTTTTATTTGTCCAAGTTTTGAGACGCCTATCTTTTCAAATTGTTATCCAAAATCTCTCTTATACTCCAAGCCAGTGTAACCAAATTCTCATAACTGGGCAAATGCTTCATAAATAGCTTGTTTCAACTTGATGAATGCCACATAATCAACTTAAATTCCTATGTAACACTACTGATGTTTTATTCTGAAGAAATTGTATTTAGGAGTAAACTTCATAGTGCGGATCTTCAAGGCCTGCTGTCTGAAAACAGAAGACAAAAACACCAAAAAAACTGTCAAACCTCTGAGTAAATTGGCAAACCTGAACATAGTATTTATTTTTAACTTAAATTTTGAAATTTTTATGATTCATTTTGGTAACATATTTTAACTTAAATTCAATCAGATTAAGACCTAATAATTTCATGTGAGAAACACAAGAAAAAATCTAAATACAAAACTATGACATGCTGTACCTGGAGCTTTAAAATGTGCTGTGATTTCATACAAACAATTTCTTTGGAAAAAAAAAAAAAAAAAAAAAAAAAAAAAATTATTAAAAAACGTATCATGCATTTTTCTTCTAGAAGGAGGTGGTGTTGTGGATTTTTTAAATAAAGTAAAGCAGTAAGAACTGGAAATTAAATTCCACTGACCTCCACTGTATTGTGTTGGAGACAGAAATCTCAGAAATGAATTTCTCAAAACCTGGGCAAATAAAAACTTCAAGCACGGCTAGACACCTTATTTAACACCTTTTTTTTTAAAGTTTCAGTAAACTGACACTTAATTTGTGATGCTGCAAATCTTAAGGTCAGATTTTCCCTACCATATTGGTTCTGTCATTGCTCCTCAAAAGAAACTTTCAGGCAAAGTTTTCCCATCAAGACTTCTGTCAATCCAATGTCCACTTTTAGTTTTCTTCTCTCATGCTGATGGCCCTGTGTTCACACTTGGACGGAGGTTTGGGCTTTTAAACTCTCCACCTGTCACCCTGTCCTCTTTGTCCTTTAGAGCGTCTGACATAAACTGAGCTCGTTCCAGCCAGATAGCCTTGAAGTCTCCCGTAACAAACCTGATGTTATGGATGGAATACTGTGGCCTCAATACCTAAATGCAAGCACAAGCAAAACTTTAGTGTCAGCACTGATAAAGCCACCACATTATGTTTGTTTATTTTTATAATTTATTCCTGATTTATGTTGTGACAGAAGATGTAATTGCTAGCCATTTTTAGCTCAGACAGCGTACGCTTTTCATGTGAATAAGCCTCTATCTTAACATGTCTTGGTAGTGTATGTACCTCCACAGAATAAATGGTCTTAGAAGAAAAAGCTAAATGTATTCCCTGTAAAATGGGCTTTTTTTAGGTTGAAGGATGTATTAGGAAGTGTGTGTGCATGTGTGTGCGTGTGTGCTGCTGCTCCCCTCCTTCCACTCCGCCTCTGCTCACCACCATTCTGACAGTCTCTGCTGATTTTAAGACTTCCTCTTGAATAAGTGGCGCATTTTTCACAAACAAATTTCTTTGCCTGAGTGTGCCCATCTCCCGTCCCCCCCCTCGCCCTATCTCTCCTCCTCTGTCTCTCCTGTCCTCCCTGCCTCCCTCTTTCACTATTTAAATTCAAGTCTGCAATCAGACACAGCATAAATATCCACCTCTTTTAGAAGCTCCAGAAAAGTCATTTCCATAACATAAGTGCTCAGACAAAACAAACTGCCACTCGAGCTGGTTCCTATTGCACTAATTGACCAGGTTGATGAGCATGCTCTTCCTTTATTTTTAGCTCTTCCCCCCCTTCTCTTTTCTTCCCCACCTCCCTCCATCACTTTAACCCTGAACGACACTCCCCCTTCCCTTCTCTCTGTCTTACTACCTGCCCCCACTGCAGGGCTTTGTGCGGAAAAAGGGCAATAACACTATGTGGCTTTTTGCTTTGCAGGAGGAAAAAGAGTAACTGCCTTGGTTTTTCCAGCCAATGTCCATCCAGAGACAAATGCCATTGTCTTTTATTTTATTTTTGGATGTCCTTCTCCCCTTTCACCTCCTGAGTGCGCTTTAAATGACAACTAATGTCTCAGTTCATACACTACAGGCTACTGATGATTATTGCAGCGGGGACAAAGGCTCTGTTTAGGTGTGATGGTGGATTTTTTTTGGGGGTGGGCGGGGATATCTCTTATTTAAAAGACCAAGGCACAGTCATGGAACAACCCAACCCCTCCCTCAGAAGGATGGCTGCTGGCTCCCTGTGGAAGAACCGTCTCGCCCTGCCTCTCCCCTTTCCTTTTGCTTCCTCCTCATCCAGTCCCCCTCCCCCCAGCCCCCCCAAAACCTCTCCTCTCTCGTCTTCACTCTAACCATTTCGTCCACCTGTCTCATCTTGTTTGTTTTGCTGTCTCTGTCTCACTAAATGCTGACTGTTTGTCATGATTTCTAATCCAACAAACTGGCTCCAACAGAAAAGGAAAAGAGACACACTTGAACTCACACACGCACACACGCACGCAGAGGAACAGACAGTGTTATCATTGTGCTACCATGACTGACAGAAGCAAACAGCCTCCATCCATCTTAATGTAGGGTACTTTTCATATTGTTGATGTCCATAGCCGCGGGGAGAGAGACATAGTGGTGGGGGCACGCGTTCTGCGGGGCTTTGATTCCATTTATTTTGCCCTTGAGTGGATTATTGTTTCACATGGGACATTAAACATGGGTGGCGAGGTGTTATTTAACGCTCTCATACCTCCCCGGGGGAATCCTGCATGTGAACTAATCTCGGCCATTTGATCCCGGTGAAGTCACAACGTGGCTCAGTTCTGAAAGCAGCCCTCCACTCCCCTGCACATTGTGGGCTCTGCGTTACGAGGGGATATCATATTCTATTTAATTTGCTCATCCAAGCACTCCCTGGCACCTCTTACACCGTGCCAGTAGGAGTGGATACGCTTCTTTGAAACTCAACCCGCACAAGGCAGCGGTGTAGGCTCACGAACAGCGAGAGGTCTCCAGTACTACATGCTTTAACCAGCATACCTCACATTTCTATCATATGTCAGTGTATGATCTGCGCCGTCACTTTCTTTCTCTCTGTTTTCTGTCTGGTAGCTCATATGTACCTTGCCATGTATGCATGTCCATCTCTAAAACTATGCATACATGAAAACACACATGTGATAAGCATGCCTGTTGAAACTAAGCAATAACTTTTGTTTGCCTAATCTTTGTTCAGAGGGGACATTTTGTTTCAGATGCAGAACTATAGTTGCAAATCTGCTAGTCCCATAGAAAAGTAGAAACCATCCAAAGTTCTGTTTCTGTCCCTTTTCACTTTACGTTGTTATCTTATTGTGTAATGATTCTCTTATTTTCTCCCCACTCTTGTACTGGCCCAGGTGTGTTATAGGTGTTGTTTGTAGCATACACGTATTTGTGTCCCTATCCTCCTTTTTGTTTTTGTTTCCTCGCTTCTCCTCTCATAACTCCTCTAACCCCCCCGCTGTCTCTGCCATGATTGGTCGACCAGGTCATCAGGGGAGACGAGGAGCGGGGAGATGCTGGAGCTGAACATGAGCAACATCAGCGCCGACGTGCTGGAGCTGCTGCTTGAGTTTGTCTACACGGGATCACTGGTCATCGACTCGGCCAACGCCAAGACGCTGCTGGAGGCTGCCAACAAGTTCCAGTTCAACACCTTCTGTAAAGTCTGTGTCTCCTTCTTAGGTAGGACCGGCTCAGGAAACAGCAGGGGGGGTAGAGGGGTTTGTTTGTGTTGTGTCTGTGTGTTTGCGTGCAAGTGTTGTATGCTTATATCTGCAAGCGTGCAGGCTTATTACAAGAGATATTCCTATGTGACCTTTCCTACAGTCTTGCGTAATTTCATATGCTGTCACGCTTCATCACTACACAGCCTTGCAGAATGTCTTGCGCAGATCTGAAATTTCCTCCCTGATGCTGGCACATCACCCTCTTTTTTTGTCATGTTTCCAAAGCTAGCAGCCGTGTGAGAATCCTGCTCGCTAACGCTCTCAGATGGGCACAGTGCCTCTGATCTTGTCCCTGTGGCCCAGACCAAGCACGGGGGCAGAGTTATGAAAAGGTCAAGGAACAATTGTCACTTAAATGTCAAATCCTCTGGCCTGAACTGCAGTGGAATCGAAAAATAGCAAAACAGATTGATACTCTGCCTCGATACTTAGACAAGGTATGGAAAGTGGAGCAAAGGGGAGGGGGGGGGGGCTTTCAGGAGCCCAAGAGGTCACATGAAAAGCAAATGGCATGTTCCAGATTTTAGTGGGTCAGGCAACCAAAAAGCTGCAAATGTCAGGCTTTGCATTCAATTTAATAAATTGTTTTGGGTATCGGTAACACAGGGGAAGTGCATGTTAGCAAAAAGGTCAGTGGCAAGAAAGGAGTGAAAAGAAAGTAAAAGAGAACCAGCAGCCCACATTATTGATTTGTTTTTCTCGATTTGGGAACAAAAGAAAAAAAAAGCAGAGGAAAACAGGGAAGCCATTTGTAGACTTCATTGCCAGTGAGACGTCAATCCATTCTTCCTCGACAAGATTCATGACATTTCAGAGGAATAGTGACGCAAGCATGTGTCCTTGAACAGAGAGAAATTGATACTGTGTCAGATATTATTAAAGTTCATAACAAATACACTGAGGACAAATAGCAAACATCTCCTCAACCTACTTATACCGGCTTTGACTTTTATTCACACAACTTCAGATTCAAGCAAATAAAAACATTTATCGTTTGCCTGCTGCTCTGTGAGAAAATTACAACTTTTTTATTATCAGAGGATTGAAAGTGAATTGGCAATGTGCTCCATGTTTGAGCTGTTATTAAGATATTGGCCACAATGGGAGGCATTTCACATATTTTTACTGCCTTGACCTAACACTAATTTTCCATGCCCTGCGTCTAGGTAGATCTAAGTGAATTTAACACACTTTTATCCGACAAATTAAATTGCAAACCTGGCTGTCTTGCATTGAGGAAACTGATGAAAGGATTATGCAACGTAATGCTCTGAGTATGCAAGCACGCACAATGTAACAACTATTCATCTGCTCAAATGGCATAACAGAGGAACATTTTTAGACAGCTTTTTGTTTAGCCCCTAACCCCCACTCTGATGCAGCGTGAAGCCAGCTTTTATTTGGCCTCTGGTTTGGCTTGTGTTTAGCTGTGATTTCGCAGATGTTAGTTGACCTTTATTGGCTGATATGTGTTTAGGAAAGACTCTCAGACTCTGTCTTCAGTGATAAAAGCCTGGCGGTGCTTCTCTTTGATGGCTATTGTTTAATCAGGCCTCTTTCAGTGGCCACTGACCCAGTTGATCAGCGCGTTTGCCTGCCTGTGTGTTTATGTGTGTGTGCACTACACCACCAGCACATTTTCCTCTCCTGTGATAAATGGCTATGTGCGTCAAAAAACTAAAATTACAGACACACCACCTTAAACGCTGCATTCTTACAAGAGATCACAGGCGGTAGCATAAACCTTCTCCCCGCTGGCCTGGCCATCAGGGTAGTTTCATAGAAAATATGAGACTCCATGTGTGCGTGTTTGTGTGTGTGTGTGTATGTGTATTAGACCCCAAGATCTGACAGGACTTCTTTAAAGTGGCCCAGCTAATCCCAAATCCCACTCCCTGCCATCCACCACCTCCTGCCTGGACTGTGAGCGATCGATTCCCCTCGTTGTTTGTCCCCGGAGCTGTTTTGAGTTATTATACTTGTTCTCCCTTAGTCTCAGGCAGATACACACCCGGATAGGCTATGGGTCTGTGCTACCTGCGGCCAGTTTTTCTGTCTCCGTAGCTTTCTACGTCTGTGATCTTTTTATGGATGTCTGAATGATGTTTTTTTTTTACCCGTCTTAATAAATCTACCTCTGTCTCTGTTTCTCTCTTGTTTTGGTTTCTCTGTCCCCTCTATCTGTCTTGCTGTCGATCTCCCTGTCTCTCCGACCTTGTTTATGGACTCCAGAAAAACAGTTGACTGCGGCTAACTGTCTGGGAGTGCTGGCGATGGCTGAAGCAATGAGTTGTACAGAGCTCCACAACATGGCCAAAGCTTTTGCGCTGCAAAACTTCCCTGAGGTGGGTAGAGATTCATCATCTTTCTGATTGCATCCATTCCTGTGGGGCAAAGTTACGTAACTTTTTGCAGTTGAGAGAAAATAGTAAAAAAAAGTATGTAAAAAGTAAATAAAACTATTTTAAAACCGCAATAAAACCTGAACATATCACCTTAATAGAGTTAATACCATAAAAATAACTTGTTTTGCTTCAGTACCAATTTGTGAGACTTCATACTTTATACTGCAAAGGGGAATATTGTACTTTCTGCTCCACTAAATTAATCTGAAGTCTGTTGAGACCAGATTAAAATTAGAGTCTTATATGTAAAACATTCAATTTTATGCATTTTTAGTTCTAACTAGCAAATATATGGACATATTTGTTCAAAAGCAAGCTTACAGTGCTTTGATGAAGTTAAGGCATAAAGACACCAAAGACACAAAACACATTCATAGAAAATTCAAGAGAGATTTGTCTGTAGCTGAAAAGGAGGGTCAATCACACAAACGGACATAGGACAAAAAAAAATCCTCCCCTACACTAGGGTCTGAAAGTGTTTTTTTTTTTCTGACCTTACCTTTGTTACCAATGCCATTTTTTTCCATTAGCCATCAAAGGAAGAAAAGAAACAGACAATCCGTTTAGTTAACCTTCATCTGTGATGCTAGATACAGCTATTCATCAAGACCCATTCGATAACTATTGAAGGCATATCTCTGTATTTTATCATTTCCAAAAAATGGCTATCTTAGCCAGGCAACTATAGGAGACTCCAGGAAGTCACTGCACCTAGCCACCTGTCGCCAACAGATCAGTCCCTGTTAACTAATTAGCACACTACTATGGAATGTACACTACTTTCTGTTCAGTATAATTCAATGCTTCATACTTTCTAGACAAAAAATAACTTTGGACAGCTTATTGCCTGTCAGTGCAGTACAGAGTACTGAGTGTCTGTAATAAAGGGAGTGGTGAATCAGTGAACTAGAATGATTTCAGTCTCACCTATAGTTACAACACATAATTTTCCCTTTGTCTTTGTTATATTGCTGTTTTTGTACTAATTAAAATGAATTACAAGAGCTACTTTAGGTAGGGCTCTATCTCCATGCTTACTGATTCATTATAAAATCAGTATTAATCTTCTCATCAAAGAAAATCAGCCTGCTTCCAAAACTATTTCTTTAAATCCTGTAATCTATCAGATTAAAGCTGCAAACAAAGCTTTGGTTGGAAATAATGAACTTGTCACTTGCACTTGACAAAAGAGACTTCTGTTCCTGAAAGAAAATCACATCACAAACCAGGAAATATCTGAAAGTCAGACACCACAACTTAACTTGCTGATGCTTTTGTCTTCCATATCCCTTCAGGTGGCAGGGCAAGAGGAAATTCTCAGTGTTTCCAAGGAGGACCTGGTGGCCTATCTGTCCAACGACAGTCTAAACACAAAGGCTGAGGAGCTGGTCTATGAGACGGTCATCAGATGGATCAAACAAGACCCCAACTCCAGGGTACAGGTAATTAAAAAAAGAGAGCTGATTGGTGTGTTTGTGAAGTGTGCTTCTGCTCTGCTCTGACGCCACAGTGTACTTTACTGAAACAAGCACATACTGTAAGTGTATCATGAAACGAAAAAAGCAAGATAAAGCCTTTGTTACTACCGACAGTACAGATACTATATGTCTGCAGCGTAGCAGTAGTTAGTGTAGTTGTTATATCGACCGTCCCTGTCGGCTCCGAGAGCTGCACAGCATGAAAAACCAGACAAGTGACTCCTCATTTTCTCTCGGTAGTGTTCATCAACATTGTGCCTCAGATGCAGCCTAACACAGCAGTTGTTCATAATCCCAGGAGCGCTTTGCCCTCAGAGTGTGCTCTATTCTTAGTTACACTTCATTTGTTTGTGAGACACTATACTGAATAAAAAAGCAACAAAAGCACAGACAGCCAGAGTCCTTTTTCCTTATGCCTAACAGGTGTTTGATTTATTCCTAGAGGCTGTTAATCATAATCAAAGGATATATCCCAAGATAGGTATTGACAGTGAGGTAGAGCAGGTCAAACTTGAACAAACCTGGAATCAATAAGCCTCAAGGTCAGAGCACCAACTCCAGCCTACATTCATGAAAAGGTAAGTAGACTACACTGTAGACGGACATCCATCCAGCGGGTAAAAACCTCGGGTCATGAGATTTCTTTATGGATTCAGTCATGAAAACCATGAATTTAAAGCTGATGATTTTAAAGTATTTTATAGCTGTTTAAAAATGGAGGTGAGATTATTATCAGATAAATTACAGCAGTCCATCACAGCAAGAGTCATTCACTCAGAGTAATGTCTTCTCATCAACCAGCAAGTGGGGGAACAGCCTTATATCAGCTGAATCAGAGGCGGTGCAGACCTCTGCAATCAATGTTACTTTACTGGCGCTCGCTTTTATGAGGCACATACGTCAATATTTGAATTTTTCACCTTTTGGATTAAACATTTAGCATTTATCTTTGATATGTGGCACTGTGAGATTATGGTGAAATCTATCAGAGTATTAAGTGCCATACAAAGCTTGAGGACAAACTATTGGAAGCAGATGCTGATGCCTGTCAAAAATAAGAAAGAGGAGTTATTTACTTAAATTCTAGGACTGAAATAAGATAGAAGCAGTGTGATGCGTGGTGATCAAACTCTCTTACTGGTAAAACCTCGAAAATTTGAATTTTTGTGGTGACTGATGGGAAAATTTGACTCGGAGGTCCTGCAAATTCACAAAAAGCCACAAGAAGACTGATGCACAGTGTTTAGGAGAACATACGATCCCTGTCATCTGCGTCAAAAACCTCCAGCCAGCTCAGTTCAGCAGACTCCTGCAATCTCACAGTCTAATGGAGAGGTGCAGAGGTGAGTTACTCAGATGAAGTAGAAGAAAAAAAAAGAAATGGAACATTTTCCCGGTTGTCTGAACAACCCACTGCACTGGTTCCTGAGACGAGACACCCAGGTCACCCTGTCTCCGAAGAGAGAGGGAGAAGAGAAGGAGGGGTGGGAAGAGAGTTGGAGCGAGAGAAAGAAGCAGAGCGAGACAGAAAGACAGAAATGGCAGAGGAGTGATTGAGAAAAGAGAAAGAGATGGTGAGAAACAAAGAAAGTCGAATGGAAAAAGAGCCCCTGTGTTCTAATCTGATATCCAACGGTTTGTGCCTCTGCGCAGAGCCATGACATCCAGGGAGCGCAGATGTGATTGAGCTCTCGGTCAAGCTCAAATCTCCTGCCCATGTGTGACCGAAAAAAACAACCAGCAAAGCCTGGTGCTTGGGTAGGAGGAGAGCAGAGAGAGAATAGTCTGCTTCCATCATGCCGCAGGGAGAAGGTTATGCGACCCTGAGGGCTGAGTTTACACGCATGGTCCAGCTCCAGCTCATCGTTCACACCCACCCTCGTCTCAGTCCCCCATCTGCCCGTATGGAGGCAAAGTGCAGCGGAAATCACTCCCCCAGAACCTGTGACACTTTTTAATGACATGTCAGGGTAGAATGTCACAGCACTGCTGGAAAAACTCAGGCTAGAGGAAGGAAAAGCTTTAAGCCTTGAGCTAAGTTGGTGTGCGTTTGCATTCATCAGAGTGTGCGCATTATGTGTGTCTTTGTACGTTTGTGTGTCTGTGCATGTGCTGTGAGTTGTAAGCTGCAGGCTATAGAGTGGAAAAGTGGCATATTGAAGGCGGTGGGTAAATAATATGCAATTTTCTCTCTTCGCTATGCTGTCACTAACATCCGATGGCACCGGGAAACGGGGCCCGGACATCGCTTAGAGACAGAGGGAAAGCATTTGAGTGTTAATAATGGTTTGCTATGAGACTCAAAGTCACTGAATGAAAGAAGAGAGCCGTTACAGTTTTCTTTGATTGAGTATCATTGAAGGTGTGCCGCCCTGCAAGCATCTATATATGTCTGTTTTCCACAGTTAGACTAATCATTAATCAAATAAGAACGGACAGATTAACACGTAATTCAGTAATGAAAATATTTCAGTTTCAGCCCGAGTATAAATGATGCATATATTCATGTACACATACCTGTAAACATGGAGATTTCTCCTGCACTGATTAAAACAGAACATCAGAGAACTCATAAATCTGCCTCCTCATTTAGTCTGCAGACACTGGTTCCATTAGTCACATAAACAAGGGGCTGGAGAAACTGTATCCTATATTGTGTTTTTGCTCCAAAGGTGCTGACAGAGAGAGACCTGTCCTTCCTTTTACCCAGCAGCCTTTTGTGGGACAACCACAGACACATGGCTCCAATTATAACAGGCCAGCCTCTGCCAAATCCCTGAATAGGACCTCCATTACGCCTCACTTCAACATATTTCATAAAGGATCCTATCTTGCCAGGTGACTCAACCTGACAAAAGAGGCTGATTAATTGGCTCTTTGGAAAGTGGCCAACTAATGTAACAGCTAAAAAGGAGAGTTAATGCTGTATTTTTGTGATAAAAAAGGCCAGCCCTGCCATTAGCAAAGACCTGCTGTCCACTCATCAGAAATAACAATGGCCTGCCCTGACATTTGCAGTTCCTAAGCCAAATTAATAGAGTTAAAGGTATTACTTCATATGCTTATACATTTCTGGTTATTATTTTGGGGATTTTATACAATTGACTCTAGTAATGTGGTGATGTGATTCGTTTTTTTTTTCCTCCAGCACTCATTAAGTAGAAAAAAACCATTTTCCCAGAACAAATGATGCTATCATTATGTAGTTAGAGTATAAAATTATCAAAGGACAAAAAGGCTTTGAGGCTGTGAAGGGATATAAACTGAGTTTCGCTCACAGTTTTACAATTCATTTACCTTCAAAAGTATAAATAACCCTTTCGCCACAAGTATCACTTTTAATTTAGTGATTTTCTTTTTAAGCTTCAAGTTCAAAACAGAAACTTTTAATCATTATACATCCCTTAAGAAAAGGTTAATTGTTTTTTTGTTTTTTTTTGATTTTTTTTTCCAGATGAAGAGCTTTATGTCACAACAATCATCCTTGAAGAGGAAATTTAAATTGTTATAGAGTAAGCCGATCTGAACGCAACACATGCCACCCCCAGAATGATCTATGACAAATACACACTGTGCAATGAAGATTGATGCAGTGAGCGATCTTTGCATTTTCTTCTGCCTCTCTGCCTCCTCTCCTCTTGGTCTATTTCTCCCCTGGCTCACACGCACACATTCCTGCACACATACATACATACACACACACACACACACTGGGATTTACATACAATGCACAGGGTGTCACTGTTCATATCTCTGTCCTGTACTCAAATATTCACACAAGACTGGAAATCGCTTGTATATCAGTGCAAGTACGACTTGTGTATTAGAGAGTGGATGGGATGTGATGCAAGCCAGTGAACTCTGGACCTCCATTCTCATCTGTGTCCTTTGTCGTCCCCAAGTGCGCTCAGTCCTGATGTGTGCAGCCAGTTGAACCGCAGCTACTCAACCACGGCGGCTGCATATCCAGAGCAAGTCAAAGGCGTCTCATTTCCACTGGGCTCTCTTATAAACACAAAAGAGTTGCATTAGCAATACAGTGCACAGAGAACAAACAAATTACACTATCTGTCCAAAAAAGGCAAACTTCTCTGTTTTTCCAGTAATCATGAGGAATAATAAAATGTACTCCACTGTATCATCGAAGGGGAAATTCAGAAGTTACTAGACATTACTTCATGTCATGCCTCCATGTCAAGACAAGTCAGTGGGTTGAGAGACAGGCCAGAAAGTTTTATGTTAATATACAACAAGCAGTCTTTCATACAAACATGTTTTGAATTAATGAGTAAAAGAAAGCGTTTTTTTTCCCCTTTGAATGAAATCATGCTGAAATAGGCCTCAGAGGAGAACACATTGCACCTGTCAGTAGTTGCTCAGGGCAGCAGTCGGCGTCTGTCGTCCGCTACATCTCTCTCCACCCCCTATCCATCCTTCTGGCGGATATGCACACACATGCAGTCACAAAAACACACAAACATGCTCAGCAAAGCATCTCTTGAACCCAAATGAAGTGCCATTTGCAAGAGCATATTTTACTCATCCATAATGTGTTATCAGAAGAAAAAGCATGCATGCATGTGTTTTCACACAGAAACCTGCACACACTCAAAAGGACACTGAGCTGTGGTCATTTCAGCTGAGTGGGTTCGTTAGCGCTGTGAGGCTAAACATGGGCACACGCTCTATTGAACACACACTTGTGAGTCAGTCAGTGAGTGAGTATGTGTGCATGTATATGTTTTTTATTTTTTATTTTCATTCAGGCCTGCATTTTAAGCATTGGCGTGTCCATATTTCACACTAAAGCAGACGTATACACCTACCTGCTCAGAGCAAAGCAAATAGATATGACCATTCATGTGTCATTTATTTGATGCTGCCATGGCACTGAGTCACCTCACACACACACACACACATACTGTAAGAGGCGTTAGTCCTCGCTGACAGTAGTGGAATGGGAAATGCTCAGTGGACATTTGTCATCTGTGTTAGCGGATGGCGGCCTCCTGGCTGTTTCTCTGCTGCCTCTGACAGATCTGAGAGGCTCCCTGTTAGACACATTATCCCTGTCTTTCAGCAGGCTCAACCCATTCTTATACTTTGTCCACCTACCTGAATTTGTGTGTGTGTGTGTGTGTGTGTGTGTGTGTTTGTGTGGGTAAGTGTTTTTTTTTTTTTTTTTTTTTTTTTTTTTGAGATGGGCTGTGCAGCATCATTTTCCCCCTGCAAGTTTAGCAGTAGAAGCATTCTGACGGGGCTGTAGGGCATGTGCATTTGCCGGCACTGGGGATGTTGAGCTGATGTGTTTTTGTACTGGGTCAGTGTGCAAGATAGATAGAAATCATTAGAGGGGTGAAGTTACAAGGTGTTATCTGGGTTGCATGTCAGTGGATAAGCATATGGACTCCTCATAAATGCTCCTTGTCCACAGAGAATGGAAGAGGAAAAAAAGTTTGTGTGGGTGGACTAGCTAAAAGTAGTGTTTCCATATGTCCTCAGACTCCGGTGGATACTTTCCATATGTTTCAAAAAGCACTGAACTCCTTATTACGAATGTGAAAAGATCATGCCTTAAAATACACAGTAGGCTCTGTACCTCCCAGTTGGCACAGTAACTGTTATGATTTGAATCCATTAGATGTTAAAAGTATACACGGATTGCGTGGATGAGTAGGCGAGAAGATGAAAATGACAGGTCACACCATTCGTCTGGAGGGACACTCACATTCACTCTGCGTGCCTGTGCATGAGTGAGTGACTGCTTGAGAGCTTGTTGGAGTTGGAGAGAGATGGAATCAGATGCTGCCTGCTCTCATCTGCTGAGTGCTGGCACGTCACTGGTCTGAGCATTGTGAGCATTCTCGTTTACCTGGTTCATGTCACATGCATGCAGATATATAGACATTTAACAATCCAACCCTTTTAGCACACAATTCCTGTGGCATGCGTCCAGAGTATGCACTCTCTACTCAACACACTTCCAGAGAGGACGGTAAAAGCCTTCATGCCTCTGCTTCCATCAATATTTACCAGACTTAACACCACAGTCTGTTTAAATATCAGTTCTGTCACTTACCTTTCGGATTAGCTTTTGAGATACAGAAAAAATAGCCTTCAACTCAATGTCAGATGTAAGAAATTTTGACTTATCCAGGTATGCATAAAGCACAATACTAGAGTAATTTAATTTTCCTTACTGAAGAATTAAGCCTCAGTTCAGCTTTAAGGTGCATGTTGGCAAAATCTTTGTAATCCCATGAATATATATGCCCCAAAAGAGGAGATTTCATCCACAAATGGGTGATGGAAAAAGGAATCTTGAGAGAGGTGGAGAAGATGGAGGAATGAAAGGGCTAAACCGTTTAAAGCTGAATGTACATTATTACGGTAATATCTCAACACAGGCAATTGTCATTGTGCAGCAGTACAATTTGTCAAGAGGGACATACCGCTGTTAATGAAAGTTCCACTCAAAACCATGTGACCTACTTATCACTTCACCCTTTCCAAACATTAGTCAGTCAGTTAGTTAGCTAGTTAGTTAGTTAGATTCCCCCTGTACAACAATTAGCACACATCTTCACACAACCATGACAAGCAAAAATACATAAATACAACACACCACCACATAACACCAGATCATATAACAGCAGCATGAGGACAAAATGCAAAGCCCTGTTTAGGGCTGCTATGGCCGCAGGTACCAGGTGAGCCCTAACTGGGTCCAAAGGGCAGGGAAATGTGGGTGTGTGATGTCCTTGCTATTGTGTTTGCTATTGCCTGGTTTGTGACAGAGAGCATGTAGCATGAAACAGGTGGAGCAGTGGAGCAGAATGGGTTGAAAAATGCTTAGGTATAGCAGTAGGAGGAAATGGGGTGGCGACATAGAGTCATTTTAGTTTCTGGATTATTGACTTTGATGACACCTTTTTTGAATGTTCTTTGTCTGTTGGTCAGAGCTGAATTTATTGTCCAGTGTAAGTCCAAGATATTTGAAGCTGTCAGCCATTTCTATGTCAGACTCCTATTGTCAGCTGCACCTTCTATAGAGGATTTTGAGTGGAAGAGACTAGCTCTGCACTGTAAATGCTGCTGTTTATCAGGTATAATGTTAACCATGTTCTCCATCTTAATTCAGCATCTTAGCATACTAATATTTGCTAATGAGCACAAACATTAAGTACAGCTGAGGTCGATGAGAATGTTATTAGTTTTGCAGGTATTTATTCATAAACCAAAGTATTACACGGTGTGAAAATTTAACATGACCATGCTGCCAGCAGAACAGTCAGGGAGTCACCAAAGTCAGTAGGGTTTGTCCTTTGGGGACCTGGGAAATCTGTGCTAAGTTTCATGGCAATCCATCCAGTAGTTGTGTGGTTGAGTGACCACTTGACCAGCTGACAGACAGACATCCCTAGAGCTTTGCTGCTGGCATGGCTAACAAGCTCACCTGTTACATAAGAATGGGGGCTTTGCCTTTTCATGCAATCCATAAATAGATTTGTAGGATAGAGGCACAGGTAAACGGTGACATTTAAGAGGTGCGCAAAGCAAATATGGAATTAATCCTCCTCCAAATGAATGAGTTAAGTGTATTTAATCAGTGGCAAGTGATTTAAAAGAAAACAATATAGTAATTAAAGACAGTGATTAAAAACCACATGAGGCATGAAACTGCCCAGTCTCACAGTGTACCTGTACTGTTGTGTATGAAATATGACTGCTGTATAACTGCCTTCTGGTTGACTGAACTACATTTGAGCTAAATTTGCATGAAAGCATGTGATTAGATAAGGTGGTGCCACCACTGATGGCAGCACTAACTGTCCATTTAACGTCCATGAGTGAGTCAGTGACCAGAAGGTATGACAGAGCAGTGCCAAAAAACTAAAAATACAAGAAAACACAGAGTAGCTCATAAATCTTCTCAACCAAAATAACATTTAAAAAATCTAGGGAAGCCGCCTAGCATTATCAAAGTGACAACAAAACATTGTTGTCTTTCTTTAAAAAAGACATTGTTCCAAAAGATAAACAACCGAGTAAACAGTATTTGGAATAATTCCTGCTCGAGTAGTTTCAATGGCTGGCACGAAGCAGGCCTCCTTTTTTCGTGAGGTCTGACACTTTGGATTTGAATATTAGCAGCAAGTGTGCAACTCTCCCTCATTTCCATGCCGATATATGCGTGTGTGGGAGGAAGAGCGAGGAGCGGGAATGGAGGTGGAGAGACAGAAAGTGAAAAAGAAGTGGGAGAGATAGTGAGTTAGTTAGAACTAGAGAGGAGGAGTAATTTTTTTTTTTTTCCAGAAAAAGAGGGACAGAGGGGAGAGAGATGGGAGAAAAACAGCCAGACATTATCCAATCACTCTTTACCACACACATCCATCTACACACATACACACACTTAGGGGATATCCCACAATTGTAATCATGGTTGTTTATTTAAATAGAGGTCAATGTTAGTGACCTTACAATGTCTTAATCTCTTCTACGAGATTTAGAGTCAAATCAGACTTTGGACTGAACACACCAACCAGATTAACAACAGCTATGACCACAAACAACACATGATTATAATGCAGTACAATCACGCTTACAGACCTTCCTGCTGCAGTGTATCCCATCTGTCTCTTTCTGTATTCACATGTGTAGATATTTGTGTCTATGTGTGTGGGTGTGTTTTGTGTGGATATTTATGTGGTAGCAGTCCTTACCTTTTTGCAGAGACCAGATGCTGTCTCTTTGAGGTAGTTTTACTGCCATTTTAAAGATGTTTGGCAAGTGAAGACAGGCTACAACAGATGTGGATTTGTGTGGAGCGAAGATTTGCAGATGGTACAGGAGAAAGCTTTTGTTTTTCTTTGCTTCCTCTTCTAAAAGTAAAGGAAACCTAACTTACTCTGTACTCACTGATGTGGGTACAGATTTTCCAGTCCACCAAGACAATACTGCTAATGAGAGCACATGTGTGCGAAGCTCTAACACAGCTTAGTCTCTCCATCATGCCTTGAACTCTTGACCTGCTGACTCGTTGCACTCAGAGTTTATCTGCTCTTTGAATTCTGAAAGAAGCTTGTTTCTAGAAGAGCACCCCTGTGACTGATTTTCTATACTTGCTTACTCCTATTCAAGGTCAGTGATATCTATCTCAGGATGCACTCCACGAGAGGCAGGGAAACTCTTGGGATAGGTCATGAGTTATACATAGAGATACGTTCACAGTTACAGGGAACAGAGAATATTTGGATGAAACCCACGCAACATGCAAACTCCACACCAGAGAGGACCAAAAACAAAATTGATGCCTGGGGCCTTTTTCACTCGTCCACCTGGTGTTCAGAGCAGGAGCAAGATTTCACCATGCGCCCCCTGGACATTTGAGCACATTAATTTCTGCCATGCCACTAAGGGCACCACCTGGCTGAAACTGCCCTATATACAGCTTTAATTTAGCTCTGAGGGCCTGTACGGTCAGACGTAGACCTAATTTGAACGCCCTGCAGATGCACATGTATGATTTCATGAGCCAAAATCAACTTTAAATACAACAAAATGGAGTTCTTTCTCCCTGTATTTGTACTAATTTGTCTAAAAGGGATTTACTGTCAGATATGTGTTTTTAAAATTTGCCCACATCCGATTACTGGCATTAATAACATGTCAGAGGTGAGGTTGTGGCAGAACTGGAGAAAAGTAGCTTGTAATAGAAAAGCAGAGCAGTAAGCCTGAAGCTTAAGTCACCTCCATTTGAGTGTGACATGACTCAGTAATTACTGGGGCAAATCTCCCACTATGGGGGGACTTTAATTGGAAGTTGTAGCTTCTCCCAAGCTAGTGATTCTTCCCTTAAGAATATCTCTGTATGCTAAGTAGCTTGCTTTGACACTACCTGCTTCCTGTGTCTGAGATGTGGTGCTGAGAGCAACCGCCAGTGTGTTTATGCGGGTATCGAGCTGTTTGTTTGATAAATTGTTGGGTAAGCTGCAAGCGTTCATGGAGGAGGGAAGCAGACAGTCCCATCAGCAGGATGGCGTTTGGCTCCAAGCTCTGTCACAGAGGAGGAAATGTCATCAGTGGATCTCTCTGACTGGCGCAGAACCGTCACATCCTTGCTTCCATCCTCTCCTCAGTTGACTTCAGTTCGCTCATCTTGTCTTTTCTACTTTCTCGTCCTGCTACTCTTTTCCTTCTCCCGTGTCTTCCCCTCGCCGCTGTTCTGTCCCTTCCTGCTCAAACTGCTCTCCCTTCTCCTCCTCTTCGTCCCGTTCCCGTTCTCTTCCGCTGTCTTGTTTCCTCCTTTCTGGTTCGGTGCGCCCAGGACATCAGTAGAGAGCAAATGGGACACATGCCACAGTAAAAAGGCCTCAGGTGGGAGAGGGAGATGCTTAGGCAGAGTGTCAGCTTATTATTTGTTCTCCCCTGAATGATGTTTCTCTGAGTCTGTTGTTTTGTCGCTCTCCCCCCGCGTGGCTCAGTCACGTCGCTCTGAGGGTCAGCGGGGTCAATCTCCGCCCAGTTCTCTGTCGCTCTGTCCACCGCTTGTTTACAGCTTTTACTGTCGACATAGATGAGACTCCCATGGGGGTACAGACCAGCACACATACTTTTCTACACGCTCACTGGGAAAAAAAAAAAAAACACACACACACACACACACACACAGAGTAGCAAGAGCTATAGATGAAGTTGCCATGGTAACAGTCTGTCCTGTCTCTGTGTCTGAACACCTATACCGTATAAGCACATGTAAATGGTAAATGTATGCCCACTCAGTGATGGAAGGAAAAAACTGAAAAACACAAATATATGTGTCGCTATGGTCGAGGAGTTTCATCATTTCGGTTCAAAAACTTGTCATTATACACAAGCTCATCACCTTAAAAGTATCCTTGAAGGAAAAGGTGCTAATTTAAAGCCATAATTGTGTGTTTTGTTTTTTTTAATGTTCAAACTTTAGCTGGTGGTCCTGCTGGCATCTTGCTTTGGATTGTCTCTTGCCTTGAATTGTTTATTATTGACCAGAACTGAATCTTAATTTAGCGGCAGAAGAAGAATTAGCTGTCGGAAAAAAAATCAGGAGCAGAAGGTGGAGGCAGTAAGATACCCCCTGCTGCCTCATTTTGGCTCTTGCGGCGTAACCAAATGCACATATAAAAGTGGGATGGTGAGCAGATCTTGCTGAAAAATTTAGCCAGATATTATTTTTGACTTCTAATGACAGATGAATTAATGACAGAATTAGACATTTTTAGCTGTTAGTGAAATGTACCAGAGCATCATGGCACATACATAAATAACTCTAGTTTGGGGAGGATATTTGCTCATTTTTTGCCAGGGCTTTTTGTCCTGCACAAGTATAGAAATAGAAAAGTGACACATGCGGGGTGCTGAACTGAAGCTTTGCGGGCTTGACACTGACAGAAACTGATCTAATGGTCTCGCTACAAATAGGTTTCCTCACTCTAAAGGCCCAGGCTTTTATCAAGTATGATGCGAGTTATTATGTGAGTTTCGTTTCCAATCTTTTAAGATATTAAAGAGGGTTACTTGTACAGCAAAAAACAATTATAATAAGGAAAATGTGTCTGTGTTTGCTGGCTATGATCCACTGTGTTTTTATCTGCTATTTGTTTAATGTTGTTCATATAAAATCTCTTTGATCATCCCTGGCAGTTTCACTCAGTCTAAATTAGTTTAGATGTCTGCAAACACAGTTTCATTAGTGTTTGCTTTTGATTCTTTATTCTTGCCTCTGTTATGTTATTTAAGCAACACTCGCTGATTGCTGCCTTCAGCATCTAATCATTCCTCTTTTCTTTTCCTCCTCTCCCTGTCTGCTCAGCATTTGTCAGAGCTGCTGGCGGTGGTGCGTCTTCCCTTCATCCACCCATCCTACCTGCTGAACGTTGTGGACAATGAGGAGCTGATCAAATCGTCAGAGGCGTGCCGTGATCTGGTCAACGAGGCCAAGCGTTACCACATGCTTCCCCACGCACGGCAAGAGATGCAGACGCCCAGAACCCGGCCACGACTTTCTGCTGGTAAACACACACTCACACATGCGAGCAGAGATACCCTGCATCACCATCTTTGGCTTGGTTGGTATTAGAATGGGATGGCAGGGACATGATCTGCCGCCTGCAGATGTAATTGACCCAGAACACATTGCCAGCGTCTATGCACCTATAAACAGCCATCCAGTATTCATAGTTTACCACAACAAGGTGACACAGAGGTCAGGTCTCCACAAGGAGATCCTGACTTGCCATTGCATTGTATTGATTTTAGCCCACAACCGGAAAATCAATGATTTAGAACTGCATAATGTTTCTGTACTTAAATACTTAAATGTACACAAGGGCAACATGTCATATATTAATGACCAGTTTTTCTTTCCACAATCAAACAAACAGCTACCAGAGCCAAGCCTGATTGAGATTGCCATGAAAAGGTGAAAGTTGCTGACTATAACGGCTTCCCAGGGTTTTGCCCTACCAAGCCCAAACTCTATTACAGCAAACTTAGTACATAAACATCTCCTAACAACTTTTTAACACCAGCTAGGCACAGTCAGGTCTGTCCTCGCTTTCTAAGCAACCAGCCAACCATTCCCTGTCTGGCCACCGCCAATGTCCAAGCCATTGAAGACCGTGTTTGTTTACATCGTTAAAATCAAAGAATCATTCATGGAAATTGGAAGGCGCCTGCAAATTGCTTTTGGCCGTTAGATTTTTCCCTCAGGTCGGCCAGGACCCTACTCTTTCCCCCCGTAAAGAGCTGCCTAATTATAGTGTCTGCATGGTATTATGAGCCTCGCACCAGCACACCTTACCATTCAGCACGAGTTATTTTCTGCTTGGTAGAATAAAGATAATTGCCTAACAAATGGCACTTTATGGAGAGGTAAGTTTACCAGCCAACTCTGTTGTCCAGTCAGTGTGTTTATTTGCCAGTAAACAAACACTGAGGGAATTGTGTTAGGTTAATATTTTTGCATCTTTAATTGCTGGTAATGCAGTCGCAGGAGGCATTATAAAGAATCATTTGCCTCTTGAGAAAAGACATTTGTGGCATTATATGCACACAGCATCATCCCATTACTCATCCTCGATCCAGTAGTTTCTCTTTGTTCTCAGCAGTTTCTTGAAGCATTTTCTGTCAAGGCCCATTTTATAGTGTTTGGTATGTGCATATCTTATGCATCCTGCAGCCCCATTATGCAGGCTGAAGTGTGTATTGATTCACAGCAGCTCGTGGCTCTGTACAACAGAATTATATAAATGCATAAATGCTGCCGGGATGAATACATTCATGATGCATTATACCCCGATGGCTCAGTGAATGAGGAATATATGTAAGTTTTCCCGATCAAGTTTTGAACTCCTCTGAAGCTCAAGTTCTTATTATGACTGACTAACTGGGCTGAGTGTGTTTTCAGTGTTTTGCGTGTCAGACTCATAAGGTGAAGTGTGAAAAACTGTGCTGACATATTGACATACTGTACTTGGTGTACAGATAATATGAATGTACCTTGACATTTTATGTAGTTGTGTATTCTTGTAGGCCTGAGTGTGTTTTTATGCCTGAGTGTCTGTGTGTGTGTGTGTGTGTGTGTGTGTGTGTGTGTGCGTGCGTGCGTGCGTGCGTGCGTGCGTGCGTGCGTGCGTGCATGCATGCATGCATGTATGTGCATGGTTGTGATTGTTTGTGTGCATGCATGTGTTGCTCAGCCATCTGCTGTATTGGACAGGGTGGGCTCTGCACAGCAGGGTGCATGGTCACAGGGATTGCAGGCTAGACGTGGAGCACGTGGGCATACAGGACAGTGAGAAAGATAAAATAAAGAGTGGAAGGAGAGCTTGAGGTTGTTGGGGAGTGTGGTTGCCACACAGGGGACAAGAAAAGTGAAGGGACGTGGGAGAACAGGAGGAGAGGTCGTGATGTGGTCAGGGGGAGGAGGGGGGGGATCAGAAATGAAATTTGAAGGGCAGACATTTGATTGAGTTTATTCCTTGAGCATGTGTCTACTTGTGTAAGCAGTAAGTGAGTGTGTGGGTGTGTGTGTTTGTGTGTGTATTTTAAATGTGCGCAAGCAGATGGGGCACCACCTGAGCTCGGTTGATAAGTCTGTCAGGCGGAAAAAGAAAGGAAAACTGCCATCCGTGAAGCGCTTCTTGCTGAGCGCAGTCAATCTGTGAACTTGTGAGTCGCGTGCATATGTGGTTGTATTATAGTGGGTGTGTTTGTGCTCATACAGTGTGTGTATGTGTGGACACATGCCTGAGTTCCTCAAACATTCAGTCTTTTTACTAGTGATAAATTTTAGATGAATTTCATTGATTTTTTTAGCCTAGGAATTGAGTTTACTCTGTTTATCTGATGATGGAAGTTATACTCATGATGCAGGTGTTCCTTGACAATTCACTAGTAGAGTACCAGGACCAGACTATTGAGGCCAATATCAGTGTTTTAGAGTAAAAAAAAAAAAAGAAGCATCAGTTTTTCATCAGGATATTTAATGTGGTTATTGAAGTAATAGTTGAACATAAAAAATATGCTTATTGTCATTCTTACGCTTAAGTTTTTGTGTTAATTTATGAGCTTTAGAGGTGCTGGTGAGTTGATTTTGTTACCTTCCAACAGAGCCACAAACAACAGTGATTAGAGAGAAGTAACAGTGAATTTAAAACAGTAACATTATGGGATATAAAACTAAACCAGTTGGTTAAAAAGATGTTAAAAGGCTCCGTAGAGCTGAAGCAAAGTGCAGAGTCACTTATCTTTATGTGGGTCCTTCACTGCAAGTGACACCTTTCACATTACATTTAGTCATTTTTTCCACTGTTAATATATCTATATATATCTATAGCTATAGCTATAGCTGCAAAATCTCTCATATACTTTATCTACCAGTTCCATATATTTTCCATATTAAGCTCATATATTTAGGATTAGAAATACATTAATATGAATGTTAATGACCTATGAATATATACTCTGCACTGTGTTCATAAGATGGTATGGCATTTTTAGTTTAACAAAAAAAAAAAAAAAAAAAAAAAAAACACATTTAATGAGTTGTTGCTCCATTAGCTGTAAGCTCTAAAAAGTTATTTCTTTTGGAGCCGAATAGAAGCAGCCAGATGGTTTCCACACACCCGTTAATTGTCTTGTTTACCCAGGTTTTTCTTTAGATAGAATCCTGCTGCGCTGCATTGTTGTTGTAATTTCTGTCTTTACTTAATTCCCCAGTTTTTATTGATGATTCAATTTTATATTTGTCACTCTTGACAGGCCCTAGAATGTCACCACATTGTTTCATTTTGTGTGCTCCTGTTCAGAGTTGATGGAACTAGTTTAAAATATATGTGTGTGTGTCTGTGTGTGTGTGTGTGAGTGTGTGTGTGTGTGTGTGTATAACTATGCTGGACAACATTTGGACAAAGCTGTTTTCTCTCAGAATTACAAGACAAGAGTTATAAATGTCTGAATAACCACCATAACATAAAGTTTATTTCTGGCAGCCTCGCTGACTAAAAATGAGACACTCTGTCTCACTTTGCACCTGTTTTACATTCTGGAGCATTTTATTGAGTGGATGCTCTGCCCATTAATTTTATTAGATGCTAATCAAATGGCCAAAAAATATTCATCATAGAAACTGGCTGTGATCCTCAAAAATAGAATGGTTGGTATGGGTATGTTTGAGTTTTTGTGTGAATGTGTGTGTGCAGATGGCAGTATTGTATCTATTTATCAACGTAATATGTGCACTAATTTGAATGTTACTTATTTTCATCTCATGTATTAGTGCCTCACTACTCTGTGGAATCAGTGAACTTTTCAGGAATGCAGGAGGGATGTAGCTAATGTCTTTTGTTAACAGCCTCCTGTCTTCCCCATTTTGTGAGAAAAGAGTCTTGCGTAAAGAGAAAACTATGAGTGTCTCATAATGAATCCACCGTGTTTTGTGGAGTGTATGTGTATCCATTAGCTGCTAATTGGTTAATTAGAGTGTGGATGTGCATCTGATTAGCTGTCATTAGACTTTCCAGGGGATCAGCGGGATTAAACAGCCGCTGGTGCTGGGAGTTTACTCACAAACCATTTTGTCTTAAATCGTAAGATGCGCCCTGATTTAGGTGATGGCAACATCCATATGTGTGTTCGTTAACAATGAAGCAAGAAAAGTTTTCTTTGGTACACATGGTGTGCATGTGGGTGTGGGTGTGTGTACGTGTGTGCGTGTGCGTGCACATGTGTCCAGACAAACACATATATTATGTTCCCATTTCCCTCTCTCCACATGTGTCGCTGTGCTCGGCTCAGAGGAGGGTGGAGAGTGCCAGGGCAAACTGTTAACTCAACCCAGCCAAGTGGAATAGCACTCAGACAAATGAGCTGTAATGACTAGGAGACACAGGGGTCCAGCTCAGCTCACACTGTTTCTGTGTCTCGCTCACACACACACATACACACACATACACACACACACACACACACACACACACACACACAGTTAAACCTTTAAGTACATACACTGTGGGAGGGAATCCTTAAACAGTAGCTCGACTCTTTCTTAGTCTGTCTTTCTCTCTGTCCATTTTATCATCTGTAATCAAGCGTTCACGTATCTAAAGGCGAAAAAGTTAACAGCTACAGTAACAAACACAGCAGCAGCATCCGGAGGAAGTGAGATAAGATTTTAAGTATGCAGCAGCTTCACTCCAGCATTTCTGCACAAGCGTTTTATCTGTGTGATCATTCCTCATACATAAATTGCTGTTTGCAGTTATAGATTACTCAGTCTTAAAGCTCCCCAGAACAAGATTATTTTTTCCAAAACTGAGATCAGAACCTTTACTTGTGTTGCAGCAGGGTTTAAGTCACTCCCCAAATTATTCTAGGAAATGTTGATATTAAACGTTATTGACCATTTTACATTCCTACTACATAAGGCAAGCCAAATAAATGCTGTGTGGTGTGGTGGTCTAAAATGGCTGGATTTCATTAAATCAACCGGCACAATAGCTTGGCCTGCATCCACAGTTTGGAGATAATAAAACCAGGCTGTTCTGTGGGGTCCGAAGCCTGTAGGCGTGACATTCATCTACTCATTCACACCTCCGCCAGGCCAGCAGCTCCTTGGAGAGTGGCCGTAGCGCGCCACCACCGCAAAGAAAGGAGAACAAGATTCACACCTTGTAAAGAGAGGATAAAAGATCATCAGATGACTTTTCTTTCAAGTCTGCCACCTACTGCTTCTGGCTCAGGCCTGATTAACTCTGTCTTGCTGATTGCCTCAATGTTTCCTCAACTGTTCCTCGTCAACACTGACACTGGCTCTTTTTTCATGCAATAATTGAATTTATTTGTCATCTTTCTCTCTGGCTGCACAGCCTCAGTGCTAACCATTAAGCAAGGCGATCGCGACAGGGGAAGCTGTCAGCAGTTTGGACAGACAATTGTAAGCTTTGCCTTTTTTATGTCAGGACTTTGTTGATTATTGTCCTGCTCTGTGTAATTATTCAGCTTGGTTTGTCTTTTAGAGCCAATGCAGCGTGAGATTACTCTGTTTCACCTCTCAAACTGGAAAAGCAGGATGCTAGGAGAATGTGCCAGAAATGTCTTAATCGCTCTATGTGAAGAGTGCCCTTCAGCGGATCCTCTTCCGATTTTATTTCTGGAGTCTGAGATTGTATTTGAGGCAGAAAGGGAGAAAGAAACAGAGCGAGCGAACA
Source organism: Lates calcarifer (assembly GCF_001640805.2). Lineage (NCBI taxonomy): Eukaryota > Metazoa > Chordata > Actinopteri > Centropomidae > Lates > Lates calcarifer. The sequence continues at coordinate 16,385,933 of NC_066839.1, forward strand.
GGAGAGAGCGAGAGAAAGTTGGATACAGCTATTCACTGGAGAATTGGAGTATGAGTTTCTGATATTCCTGCGGCTTATCAGTGAAATCTCGAGCAAACACATCTATCTCAGCTCATAAATGTAACATGGCGGCAGTAAATCCAGATTAGATAACCTTTGGTATGAATCTTTGCAGGGGCTGCTGCCAAAATTAAGGTTCCATGCACTTGACCTTTTGACTAGTGACTACTGTCAGGCTGAGACACAGAGGAGTAGGGAGAAAGGGAGGGGGGAGACGAGTGAACGATCGCTTTGGCTGCTGCCAGAGAACTCGACTCATTTAGTTCCTAGAGCTGCAGTCCGTGCTCAGACCCGGAACGAGCAGCATTTACAGGAACATGGATCAGCTTCAGCTTCGCTCATACCACATCTGGCACTTTGACCCCGCTGTACCTGCTGCAAGGCCGGGAAGCTGCTTCTTTTTCATCCAATATTCAGCAGACATAGTGAACCTGGTTAGGTTGTTTGGACTGTGTGTGTATTTGTGTGTGTATCTGTGCACTTGTAGTATATGAGATTCAAATACTGGAAAGTCCAAAGGGTCAGTTCAACCAAATCACAAAACATTTTCTCACTTTCCTCAAGTTGTGTCTATTCATGCAAATACTGTACTTCTGTTTTTTCCTCCACCTAGATTTTCAGATATCTGTCCCTTAGAATTGAGACATTGTTCCAATACAAAACATGGAGGGGGAAATAAAATTTGATATGCGCTGCACACAGCATTGAACAATACATTTAAAAAATTCAACAAGAACATCTCTTTTCAGTGAATGTCCCAGTTACTCTGGAAAATCCACAGAAAAAAACCCGAACAGTTTTCATAGGGACTATTTCTTCAATAGAAAGTAGTTCCTGTTCACAGTGATGTATGTGGATTATCCTGAGTAATGGGGACACTGTTTCTGGAAAGGCACTAGTTCTTTTTTTTTTTTTTTAAATTCGACAATGCTGTGAGGATCATAAACCCAGTTCAATCAATTTTGTTTTTGGGTGGAGGAGGAAATCTCAGAAAGAAACTTTGCATGGCTGGATACCACTAAATGCAAATTAATAATTTGAGTGAACTGCCCCTTTAAACATAATTTAAGTACATTTGAGGCCATATAAAATGTTGCCTTCACCTCCAAGTATCACAGAAGCACAGATTTTTGCTTAACAGAATCCCAACAGACAAATAACAGACTGCACCAAAACACCACAACAAAATGCACACGCACACACAAACACTCCAAATCATGCACATACATACACACTGCATCCTCCCTGGACCCTGACATTATTTTGGAGCCTTTGGCCCCCTGATCCTCACCATAGCAAATTAACACCCTGGGAAAGAAATCATAGGATTAGAAAAGGAAAAAAAGCAAAAGAGAGAGAATAGAGAGAAGCGCCTGAGATAAGAGGAAATGGTTATGGACCAGCAGCGAGATATAAATGGCTCTGAGCTCTGAGAGACAGACTGCTGGTGTCACTGTGGCTGTGATACCAAGTGAGTAAAAGCCCCTGTTACACACTATATGAGTATAAATACACATATATTTATACATGTGACATGTTTATTAACACACACACACATTTTTCTCATCAGACGAGGCTAGGTGGTTGTTTTTCATTGTCAACTGTGGATTCCTGTGATTTATGTGTTTAATGCCTGGCTGCGAACCAACCAAATTTACTTCAGGATAATAATAAAGTTAAAGACTAATGAAAAACGGAGCTGAAACCCTCATAAGCTGACTGTATGAACAATTATTTGAGCAATGTACTTTTTCATAAAGTACACCATTGAGTTAAAGCCCTTGCAGATTTCTCTGTTTGAATCTGTACCTGTCATAAAGAAGAAGACGTACAGTAAATAAAGAGAAGCTGAGAAATTGGAGACAATTTGAGATCTGATTTTTCCACAATCGGTATCTAAACCTGTTCTGGAAAAAATTAAGTGTAACTCAAGATAAGAAACTGCTAATATTTTGTAAATTCAATATGCCATACAGGTAGGATAATACACAAATCTTGAATCTTCTAGCTGACCAAACAATCTCAGCTCACAGTCCATTTAGTAGCTGTTCTGGAGCTTTCAGTCATATCGGATAATTTTCATTTATACAAGTTTACCTACGGCAGAAACACTTAAACCGTGTGTGAGGTGAAAGAATAGGAAGTGGTGAAGGAAAATGAAATGGAGAGTATTTTGGAAAAAGAGCAAAATTCCTGCAGTTTGAGAAAGAAAGATTTGAGGAAAAAAAAAAGAGCGATAGAGTAAAGTCTCCTGTTGGGTTGGCAGAGAGAGAGAGAGAGCGAGAAAGAGTGAGGTATTAGCTGCAGGGTAAAAAAAGAAGATGAATAAGGAAAGCAGGGTCACAGCATGGGGCAGAGAGCAAGGAGACACATAACAAGGTGAGATAAGGCCCAGTGTGGCAGCAGGGAGGAGGAGATGACAGAATCTTTCCATTCTGTCTTCATCTTTCCATCAACCGCTCTTCTTCAGGAGTAACTGTACATCTGTGTGTGTGTTTGTGTATATGTCCACAGTGAGGATCTAGTTTGTTCCAGCATGGGGTAAAACATGGGCGGCATGCTCCTGTCACAGAGAGGTTTCGTTTATTTGAAGTCGAGTTGGGTGGAAGCAACACGCAGAAACTGTCAGGGGGTTTTTTAGTGTGTGTGTGTGTGTGTGTGTATGTCTGTATTCTGAATGTGTGTGTGTTGCGCTCCATGGGTGGGCATCAACTTCAATTTAAGATTCAGCTCTTACACAAGTCTGTCTGTCTTTTTGGGGATTTTTTGCTACACAATTCACAGCGTGCAATGACTGAAACCTCCTTCTGAGGGATTTAATACTGGGTTCTGTCCAGACATTGCCATTATAGTCGTGCTGCTGTACTGTTCTCCTGTTTCAATGAAGAGTTGGTCGCTCTAAGTGACTATTTCAATCACTCAAACAGCTATAATCAATATTTTTCTATTAATGTGTTAATGAATCAAATGGACAAACTAGCTGGCCCCTATCTTCCCAGTGCAAAACAGCAAATGGACAAAGTTAGCAACTAGTTGGATGAACATAATGGAGTATTAGTTGCTACGGGATAGATATTTAGTTGGTGGAGTCCAGACAGAGATAAAGGAGAGTGAATATTGGATTTGAACATGACTACAAATGAATGCTAATGCTGCTCAGTCTCTGCTGAATATATAAGCAAGCACCTACCAATTTAGCTATATCAACTAAAACTCTGGTAATTGGTGTTGTTTTTACAGTTTGTTAATGCAGATTTAATGGCACAAAGGCAACACAAACCACTAGTAAACTGTAAACTGTCACTGAATTTCAACACCACAGTTGTGTTTCAGGGCCATGACTGGCTAGCTTGCTGATTTTCCCTGAATATACAGGTTAAAAGTGTAGCAGATATATAACAAAAGGTCAGTAACAATCAGGAGACGGAGACATTTTCTCCCCAAACTGTCATGGGCATAAACTCTGTCAGGGAAAAAAAAACAAGAGCTGTCAAGACTTGGTTATCCCTTCATCCCCAACCGCTCGTCTCCATCCTTCGATCCTCCATCCCTTCATCCCTCTACCCAACTCCCATCAAACCTCCAACTGACTGACAGCCGTCCCTGTGAGGCTTCGTTGTCTGAGAAGACTTGCACACATACACACACCCACACAACCATCTGATCCGATGCCGTGGCTCCCCGTCAGCAGTGCCGCTCTCCTGTTTTGTTGCGTTCTGACAGGCCGGTGTTGGGTTGTGTTAGCTTGTGAATGTGTTCAGGGCTTCAGGGGTCAGAGCCGCGCAGCAGCCTCAACGCCCAGATGTGGACTCTCCCTGACGTGTCTAACCAAGCGGAAAGCGCTGAGAATAACCCTGCACATGTGCACTAGGTGATGATAAAGGCCTGCATGTGCATAGACTTCCAATCTGGCACGTTAAAGCAGCATGTTGAATTGCTTAGGTTGGCCTAATTAGACACTGCAGGGGTTCAAGTTGGTTTAGGGAAGGAGAAATATGTATGTAGAAAAACAACAAAAGAAATGACTCTTTGTCAGACTGTCTTTTCAAACTCATGCCCTTTTTACGTTTAAGGGATAATGTGGAAAAATACAACAAACCAGCAGGATTAGGGAATTTTGTATTTGTACATCTTCACTGTTTTCAGTTTAAATTGAATGCAATATTTCACACCATGAACCTGTGCAGATATTAAACCAAACTTTAAGACTGTATAACATTGATTGACGTGTACACGGAAAAAAGAAAATCCCAAATTGGCTCAGAAACAGACACAGAAACTTTGCCAACTTAATTGAGGCAGTCAATATCAACAAACTGAAACAGCTAATAGGATGAAAGAAAAGGAGATGAAAAGAGATGAAAAATATAATCCTATAAAGGCAGAGAAACAGTCAAACTTTCAAAATCCAATAAAGTTGAAAACTAGCGTGTGATAAAGAGAAATAGAGTACAAACACGCACAGCAATAGCAGCAAACTAATCACGAGGAAGAACAATAGTGGAGCAAAGTCAATATAATTAATGTGTGTGCGTGTGTAGGTATGGTTGGAGGCTCATGAGAGGGAAGACAAAGAGCCCGCTTTCACTTAATTCTTTTTCAAAGAACAGCCGCTGTAGCTGTGACTGTCCTATAAAACTACTCTCCCATTTATTAGCTGCATATCCAAGGTCTGTTGGAGGTCTTGAGGGCCGTTTGAGGCTTGGAGTCTGGGGGGTGATGCCACGAAGCTGTGAAAACAGGCCCATGATGGGGACGAGTTCAGCTCAAATCTTTTTTAGCAGCGCTCCAAGTTTGCACATCTTTCACAGGCTGCCAGAAAGGGCAGCAACTCCTACACCTTCCGTATTTTGTCATGATTCACCTTTTTTTAGCTGGTATACCAGACCTTCTTTACACTGACACTGTCACAATTTCTCCTTGAGCCGTTACTTCCTTTCCCGTCCTACGCAGAGGAACACATTCTTAAAATCTCACCAAGGAAAAGAGCCAGCCAGCTTTAAGCTGTCCACTAAGTCTAAGCTGTATGTCCACGATATGTCTGAGGCAGTGCTTACTGCTCTGTCTGTTTGCTCAGCCTCAGCAAAGCCCATTGTAGTTTTTGTATCTTTCTCCTCGTTTACCCTTTTTCTTCTTCCTAGAGAAAAGCTCTCTGTTTTACCAGCTTTGAAAAAAAAGAGAGGCTTAAGAGAAAAAGAGGATAGTTTTTAAACAGAAAGAAGCAGTAGGAATAGACAGCTGCCTATGGATGTGTCTGTCAGGAGAGTGTCTGTGTGGAAAGGTATCGATCCAAGCAGATGAACCAGTGGTCTTGGTTTGGAGTGTATGAAGATTAGCTCTCCCTCCCTTTTTGTCCTTCTTTCTCTCATTCCCTCTTTGTTTTTCTCCCGCTCTCTCTCCCCCTTCTCTCCTCACACTGTCTCTGTCTCTCCCAATCACACACCCCTCCCTCCCTGGCTCGCCTCCCTCTGCTCGCCTGCCTGCTGCTTACAAACACACAGCTCATTTCTGTCTGGCGGCTCGTCGTCTTGCCTGCTCACTGGAGCCTGCTGCTGAAGACTGAGAGGACCTGAGACGCACATGTGGCAGCCTGCCAACCTGTTTGTGTGTTTTGGATCACTGGTGTCTTTATCCAGAAGCTCTGTGTGTGTGTGTGCATGTGTGTGTGTGTGTGTGTGTGTGTGTGTGTGTGTGCATGCACGCATGTCTGAGAGCAGAGATCGGGTAAGAAGTGCTGAACATGTCTCGAGTATCTTCTTAATCACACAAGGTCCTCAGCATGTGTGTAAGACATGTCTCCACATACAAATATACACAAATTGATCCTTACCTATTGATTTTGTGATTCTCTTATGCCCTGCCCAAACAGTGTATGTTTCACACTAAATGTGTAGGTTGGTGCTTGTATTATGTGCAGCAATGCAGAATAAGAGAGGTGGGCGCCAACCAAACGAATGACAGCCCCATCAGTCTTGGTAATTGAGTTATGCTTTCCCATTTAACTTAGTAGTTTCCTGTGACCAAGAGGAAACTTTCCTGTTTTGCATTTTGTTTTGCATTTCCCGACAAACTTATTGACTCAGAGACAGCCAAGGCCTGCTGAATTCAAAATAGCTGACTTATAATCTATGGTTGATTATGTGTTTGTTGGTTCTCTTTTCAAGGTTCTTGTCTGAAAATTAAAGGGTTCAGAAGGTGTTTTTAAATGGTGCCATTATTAAATGGATGAAAATATTCATGTTGCACTTGAAAGCCTCATATAAGTACTTAAACATCTAGCAGCATGCCAGAAAACATAATGCCTGCTATTTACTGAGGCACTAGGGCGTCTCAAAGAGGCTTTGATTCAATCTTGGCCCTCATTTACCAGTGGAAACCCTGACGGCCTGCTTTCTTCCATCTTTTTTCTTCCTTTGTCCACCCCCATCATACTCCTGCTCCATCCTCCTCCTATTCCTTTGTCCTCCAGGTGTAGCCGAGGTGATAGTTTTGGTGGGAGGGCGTCAGGCGATCGGGATGAACCAGCGCTCCCTGACAGCAGTCACCTGTTTTAACCCCCAGAACAGTAAGTGGTACCCACTGGCCAGCCTGCCCTTCTACGACCGCGAGTTCTTCAGTGTCATCTCAGCGGGTGACAACATCTACCTGTCAGGTGAGTTAAATCACCCATTCCAGAAGCACAATTGTAGCCTTCCTGTTGCAGTCATTTAGTGGCACAGAGCAGGAGGGCAGGAGATGCCATCACTTTATCACGCTGCAGTAGTGAAAGGCTATCCCTGTGACCATCAACATTTCATATTAACTTTAGAGGATTAAAAAAAAAAGAAAAAAAAAGTGTAATTACAAATAAAGTACGTCATCATACATTTGGTTCAAGTGAATACTGTAAAGACGGTGCAGTATGGAATTTTTATTGAGGCATTTACCAATCAGCTACAGGGGACACTTTAGTAACACTGAATTATCTGTTAATGCTTGTTGCTATCATACTGCATCTAGACTATAGAAATAAAAATCCTACCTTGAGTTGAGTTTTAAAATTCAGTCTTGATCTTGGAAAAACATAATACAGTTACAATAAAGTTACCTCAAGAAACAAAGATTTTAAGGCAATATGAATGAAAAATCAGTTCAGCAAACGAATTTAAACATTTTTTACACTTTCAGAACAACCAAACAAAATGATCATGTAATACAATCAAAAGCTCCAGGATAGCTATTTGATGGACCTTGAGGTGAGGCAATTTTGTCATAATGCTGAGTGGTTTTATTTATTTTTTTGTTTTTGTTTTTGGTTTTTTGTTTTTTTTAATTTCATGTCAACATCTCTGATGATGGAAAAAGAAGAAATAATGATAGTCTTACATCAAGAAAAGCAAATAACTGAATTTTACTTGCATAATGAGACAAAGCTCTCCAGATGTGACGTTCATGCTCTGTTACTGAAGACTTTTCCATTCTGTTGTATGGGATTCAACAAAGTGAAGCTACCCAGCCTCCATTCGCCCACTTCCTGTGACCTTTACAAACAGTTTATGAGCTTTAAAAGGCTGGCTGCCCTCAGCTTACTCATCTGTTGCTTTGAAAGCTTTTCTCTGCCCAACCCCGAAACAACTTTGTCTTTCTTTTCAGAAGAGTTCTCTTTGTGTAGAACGTCTCTTCTGTTTACCTTCTGTGGAGCATTTTTTAAAACTTGACTTTTTTCTCTGTCTGGCTTTACAGTTGCTGCAGTGTTCTGCAGTTTATTTTGTTCCATAGTGGCACACTGTGCACTCTGTGACTCCCACTATGAGACACCTTTAAGTTGCTCCTCCAGAGGTAAACTGAATTTCTCCCTCCACGGTCCATTTGTGCGAGAATCCTGCACGGTACTCAGACCTTGACATTGCACTGTGGAAATGCAACAGGATTTGTCCTGCGTACACCTTTCCTCTCCCTCTTTTCATATAAATGTAAATTTGTGTTTGGGCATTGGAACAGGTCTGCATGTGTCCACTGGGAGTCAGACAGCCAGTGGGGAAATCAGAGGTGTTCTAGCCAGCCAATCAATGGGCTCCAGTCTGTAACCTTCCTCACACTCAGAGCAGGGTCACTGAGTCACGGCCGGTGTAACATGTCAGACTACACAGCTAACAGGGCTGCTTTGAAACAAGCAGAGTTTTGTTGGTTGGCTGGTTGACTAGTCAACACAGCAGAACTACTTTCAGTCAAAGCTGTCCAAGTCTTTTCTAAAAGACAATTTACCGTATGTAGGAGTTCAGATTTCAATAATGTATAGAAAAACGGTTTGAAGAAAAAAAGAAAAACATTGTTAATCCTACCATGTGATATGAAAGTTTTCTATGTATACTATAATGTCCCTGCTACAGCAGCAGTGGTGGATTGAGTTTTGAAGTTGGGGGGCATCCAGTTTTAGATGATGTAATAGGCTTGTGAACTTTTTCACCTCAACTTTCTCTCAATTTCCGCCTAACTTACCATTTTTGTACAACTAAATTATGGCAGGAAATGCATTCCCTCTTCTCATCAGGGTATTTTCAGATAAATACGGTAGCAGCTTCTCTCTTTTTTGTGCAGCACAGTGTTCAGCCAACAAGCAGTGAGCCACAGAAACTTTACTAGGAGCACTCTTCTTTGCATTTCACAGCATCTGAAGAACCAGTAATGGATTAAAAAATGACAGCATTTGAAACGCAATTTTCACACATAAGGAAACATTCATTCTGTTTTACTTTTGAGAGACATTACTCTTACTGTAAGTTCAACTGGATGCAATGAATGAATGAAGAGGTGAAAAATACAGAATACATGTCTCCAGTCTGTTGAATTTAATCTGATATAAGCGTATTTATTTCTCTTTTAGAATGTAACTGTGATGAAGTGTGAAGATCAGTCATGGGGAGAATTATAGTTTTTAATATTAATATAATGTTGCAATAACAGTTCATACCTTGTCCTAATATTAATATTGAAGTCACCCAGTGCTTATTTTAGGAATGAAGCAGGAAAGAGTTCTGGGCCAAATTTTTTAGAACCTTATCATCCATTTATAATAAGGATATAGAGCCCGGTCCTCTGGCAGCCATCTTTGGGATGACACCAGGGGAAACACAACTAACAGTTACTCAAAGGAAAGTGATAGCATTCTCCTCAGTGTTGGCCAGGAGACTGATCTTATGTAACTGGATAAAAGCAATGTCACCATCTCATAAATGATGGGTAGAGGAGGTGATGGCACACCTTAAATTAGAGCATCTTAGATTTACTTTGCAGGGCAACACTAAGATATATTGTAAGGTCTGGCAGCCTTTTATTTCTTATTTTGGATAGTTTTCATCTGGCAGTCAGCCCCACAAACTCTGCCCTGATAGTTCCTGATTCTTTGGGAAATTCCTGCCCTGGAGCTGGGACTTTTTGATACGTGGAACTGTTACACAAGAAGTCAATTTAGTCCTTATTTATCTATCGCTAAATTACAGTTTTTCCCAAAAGGTTTTTGTTTTTGTGGGGTGAACCCTGTGGTGGAAACACCTTTGTTAAACATCCTAGATATCCACTGTAATAACCCTCATTCTATACATTTCAGGTGGTACAGAGTCGGGGGTGATGGTGGCTGATGTATGGTGCTACATGTCTCTGTTGGACAACTGGAATCTGGTGTCCCGGATGACTGTGGCTCGTTGCAGACACAACAGCCTGGTGTACGACGGCAAACTCTACACCATCGGTGGACTGGGTGTATCAGGGAACCTGGACCATGTGGAGAGGTAAGAGTCACGCCAACTCAACAGCAGCTTGTCTCCAAACGACAAACACCTCCAGCAACTCTCAGCTGGTGACTTCACAGTCTTCCGTACAGCTCTAACCCCAATTTGATAGCCATCCCCGTGCACACATGTGTACGATTGTGCAAAAGTAGGTGGATGCTGAGCAATCCAGTTTGAGCAAATAAATATTCACACTGCACCGGGAAACATGGCAGATGGTGTGGCATGCAGTAGTGCGGTGCAGCATATTGCAAAAGTGGTTGGACAGGTTTGTTAGCATTTTCTGTGAGAGCAAAAGGTGCACAGGAATGAATCTGAGCCGGAGCATATTAAATGGCCACAGCTGTGAGTGTTGTTGGGGAGCGACAGAGCACCTCTTACTTGTTTGTGAGTGGTACATAAGTGAGAGGATTTGCTTTCAGAGAGCAGAGTGGTATGCTGTGTCTGATTCCATCCACTTCAGCGTCGACACATTGCTGACATTTCAGGTGAAGGTTGTCTACTGTGGCATATTCAGCTGGCTCTTTCATTCTTACTTTTTTACGTATTTGTTCAAACTCTTAAGCAAAAACCAGACGGACAGTTTCCTCATAGAGTATAATGAATTCCTAGTGGCTTAAGCATGAATAGGGATTGTCCATATATAATAATTTGATTCATATCACTGGGTTGAGGAGTGAGTTTCAGCAGAGAGAGGGGGCTACCTCCTCTACACAGCAGAGCGAGATTAACCAAAGCAATCAAAAGAACATTACTGAGTATATTAGAGCAGGCCGCTGCCGCTCATTACCTAGCAGCTCAATTGATCTCCAAAGCTGTTCGCAATGCACAACAGTCCTCCAAATGAAACAGCCTAATTTGATATTTCCCCATAATGCTGCCATACAGTGTCGTTATGACAGGGGGTAGATGGAATATTTGCCCCGTAATGGAAACGCATTTGATTCCTCTGTCTCTGAGCTGCTTAATTTGAGAGCTGTCTGCGCGTCTAGGGCATTCACAGCCCCAAAGAAATCAGCGTTTCGCCGTGTGATGTGTTTGTATGTGTTTCCCTGTCCGTGCCCTTGTGTGCATTTTTGTGCAGTCATGAAGCTTCTCCAAGGCCCTCAGCAACTGGACTCAATTATCAGTACCGTAAAACTTTAACCTACTTTGCCTCTATCCAAGAACTGCCAGAGGCCTCTTCTGCTTGGTATTACTGCCCAAGCACTGCACTCTCAAAGGTTGCATTGGCTGGGGAGAAATAACCCACACACCGAACAAAATAGTTGGAACTTGTGTAGTTAGGAAGAAAATACATGGTGCTCGGGCTGAAGCAAACCATTTGTAACAGAGGGTCAAGGTTGCACTCACTGGCCTTATCATGTTAAAGCTAACAGGTCTCTCAAGTTGTTTGGGCAAATTGTCGGAGCAGTCAACAGGCTTGTTTCTAAGCAACCCAGACTTTTATTTTGTCTTTTTCAGAAACTGCTATGTGGAACAAGAGTCAGAATTGAGTCAGAAGGTCTAACAACTATCTATTCTGGGAATAAAATGCTGAAACACATTCAAGTTTGTGCTCATAGAGGGGGCATAGGCAGAGAATTTACTTATGTCTTATACTCCTATAACTGCTATTTCCACTGATATAATTTAAATTGCAAGGTTTTCTTGTGTTACATTTTTTATAATGATGATTACAAGTGCATTATTCATTGGTTCAGATTTCCATTTAAAATGTGTTATTTGGATCATCTAACGTTTTTTTGACAAGTTCCGTTGACCTGCTGTGAATGCCTTTAACACTAATGAATTGTAGATTAATCAGCTGGCGAATATCGGGCATATGAGCTGCCTGCACTTTTATAGAAAACAGAACATCTAGCTATATTTAGTGTCAAGAAGGTGGCAGCTGTTATTGAGGAATAACAAAGTCACTCTAAAGGTTGGACATATTTTTTTTTTTTTTATCAGATTTTGTATTATTGTAATATAAGTTTAGGTTGGGAGGAAGAAATTACATCCTCAGCATTGGTAATGTTGCATTTTCAATAGAAACATATTATATGCTTGTAGCCAGCCTAGATATCCAGTGATACTTTCACTGTTACATTAAGACACTGATTGAATAAGCCAAGTTTTGCAGCAATACATATGCTTCTACAGAGAAAGTTTATCTTTTCTTTGTTGCGTGTGTGAAGCTGAACTAATGTGTTTGGTTACGCATAATTTACAGTAAAGTTTTGTGGAGAATTTACTAATAGAAACAGCGTTGTCTTACTCAAACATATTTTTGAAAACATGATATTCATTAGGAGCAAATGACAATATGGCCATCTGCTCAACAAGCATAAATACTCATGTTCAAGCAGTAATGCACATTTACACCTCTGACTAATGTTTGTGCCACTTTTTTAAAAGTTTGAGCTACAAGAGCCGTTGAGCAAACCTACATCACTACTGAAGTGTAATTTTCTCTGAGTGTAAACAGTGAAGGAATTAGGTGACAACAAAGACATGATAATTGGTCGTATTTGTCACAGACCTCAGTCAAATAATACCACTTACTAACAACAGTGTCACATAAAAACCCTCTTTCCAACCTGAAGCAAGACCTCACAGTTGTACCACAAGGATAAGAGCTGGTCAAAAAAAACAACACTGGTACATTAAAACAAGTCTATGTAGTCTAACTTTTGAGATGAGAAATAGCATATTTTTGCAACCACAAATTAAAAGCTGAATTCATTAGCAGTAAAGACAACCTTACTCATACTCACACTTAGGAGCTTTTCTGCTACAGCCTTACTGGTGTGACTAATGGTGGCTAATGTTAGCAAACTTTAGAAACATTAGAGTCAGTTCTCTAAGTTTTTGACTCTTCTCTACTTGTGATACTGTTACACCATGTGCTTTAACATTTACCATTATGCTATAATTGCCATTTGTGGACACAGTGGCCACATGAAAAAAATAATATAGGCTTGGTTTAACTTGCATCTGGTGTTTGGTGCAAAACAAGAATGTTTTGATAACAAGCACTATGACTAATGGACTGACTTTTTAATAATAATGTATTCCAAGATAAGATTTTGAAATAATGTGAAGGAAACAATATTGGGGCACCTGAATATGCATGTTTGTTTTGCAGAGGGAGAATGATTAAGGAAAGATTAAGGAGGATTTGTGACTCCACAACAGATTTGTACACAACAGGCACCTGGTCTATCAAAGCAATGCAAAAGACAGGTGCTATAAATCATACACAATCTCAATGGCTTGATAAGAGCTTGACAGATTAAGAACAGCAATTTATTTCATAAGAAGATATCAAGAGTTTATTTAATTCCTCTAATTTGTTCTTTTTTCTTTTTGAGAGAAGATAAAAGCAGAAAAATGTGGACAAATGATTTGTTTTTAACATTAACCTAATTTGAGAGCGTTTTTCTCTACAGAAAATGTCAAACTGTTGTTTCTTCCCCTCAGTTTTGATCCACATGTAGGCCTACACTTATTTTCTAACTTTGGCATCCCACGCGTGCATGCCTGAAGTTAGCTTCCACATACATTGAAAACACTCTTGACCTTGACCTTAAAGTTTCTTATTTTGACTACTGTTTTACATATGAATCTCACAGCCAAGGAAAAGTAGAAACAGTAGAAGATTATCAAGATCACTTTCAGGCCATTCCTAAAGGCATTTGTTTATATCTGCTTTGATTAATGAGCCCCATTAACTGCTGATCCTTTATTTTGTAGCTAACTACCAGATTTGGCAGGTGTGGCTCTGCTGTGAGACACAGTTGGCTCTACTGCAGCTCAGTATTGTTGGGCCAAAACTCTAAAGATAGGCAGCCAGTCCACAGCAGGACTAAACCCTGGCCAGTGGAGATAAGGGCACAGTTACTCAGGCCCTTTTTTGGTCACCTCCACACAAGGAGGAAGAACTGCACAGGTCTGAAGTGCAGTTGTAGTATGAAGCACTAATAGCATTCAAAAATCATTAGTCAGTGTATGTGAATGGCTGCCTTGTTTGATATGCAGATGGCTGTTGGAGATTGTATCGGAAGGCTGGAGAATGGCATGAAACGGTGCAATAGCCAGAGCTGATTTGCTCTGCTCATAGAGTGATTGATGCAGAGATTGTTTACACACAGCCAATCATTTTTCATTGTGTATGCATGTGCATTTGTGCGCTCACTTGTCTTTGTTCCTTGAGTATATGCACATATGTATGCCTCTGTGCACACACTTGTGTTTATTTATGTGTCCGTCTGTGTGTCTGCATACATCAGCTGGCCTCAGCCAAGGTCTCTCACCTTCCAGCTCTGGCTCTAAGCACACCGACTCAGTTTGCAATTTGCAGTCCTTCCTGTCTCCCTCTCTCCCTATCTCTCCATCCATCTCACTGAGGGTTTCATGCTCCTAACCATGAAATTCACTCACATTCACAATTATGTCTTCAATCAGAGCCATCTCAAAGCGGGTAGGATGCAGCCTTTCTTTGGGAACGGCAGGAGGTCCAAATCAACACTCTGAGGACTAAGCAGGCTTTTTCCTTTCTCTGCTCTCTCTCCACTAATGACTGACAGATTTTTAGGGATGGGATTAGTGGAGTTCGGGAGGTTTTTAACTTGCAATCAGGTACCCTGGGCCTGCATGCTCCTCAGCATGTTGATCCATCAGCAAACCAATATGATTGCAGATATTGAATAATTCATGGGTGTCTAATGATGTGTCAATCACAGATGGTTTTGTTTTATTTATCGCACACTATGCACAGGTTTGTGCATCCTCCAAGCTCTATTGCAAGTTAATATTACATGAAGACTGTTAGCAACATGACACTGAGTACAGCAACTAGCTTTACTCATCAGGGATGTTGTGCTGTTTGGCTAACAAGTCTGGAGGAGAGAGGAGCAATTTGCTAGGATCGCTTTCTCTGGATTCTTTATGGCTTTTCAAACTAAAATGAACTTTCAAATTGCAGTACAAAAATATGTGCCCATAAAATGTGTGGAGAGGGCTCCACTGTTCATATGTTGTTCTTCTGTCAAGAGGTGGTTTGTGGTTTTTCTGTCTCTGTGAAGGTTGTTATGTTCCTCAGGAGTGTTAAGCCTTGCTCTGACTTCACCTGCCTTTATCTCTCTATCAATACAACTTTCCTCTGTATATTTTTTGATGCTTACTTTTTCTATTAAGTGCATCTATATTTTTGACCAGCATAATGGGCCATCAAGAATGTTGGCTTAGTCTGACACAGGAGGCGAGTCGTAATGCCTCGGCAACCTTGCAGAGGAGCACTGAATAGCTCCTGGGAAATTTCATCAAATCAACCATGACCAAGAACATACAGCAAGATGGAGACTCCAGCGGGAGGTTTCATCATGCCTCACACTGCACACAGTTGAAGTCTTCTGTGGGCTGCTCTGTGAACTGACAAGTCCTTAAGTACTTGATGTCCACGGGTGGTGCGCACACTGGGTTGCCAGTCACCCAGAGAAAGGTCCCCTTCTGTGGGACATCAGGGGTGGAAGAGACCCCATGTTGCACTCGTAGAAGGAAGAGGCTTCAGCTGCTCAGTTTTGGTGAGGCAGGGTTTGCCTCCTGGCTGCCCGTATGAGCGCGCTCTGATGGGGAGCTGCTCCTTTGTCTGCAGGCGAAAAGAAGCTGTCAAGCAGCCAGAAAGAGGAGCTCATGGTTGCTCCAGTCCATTCAGCTTTACTCAGCTCACACATACTGCCATCAACCTCCAGATCTTACTGCCTGAATACAGATGCATTTTAAACACACTCACACATAGCACATGTATACACACAGCTATAACTTAGAGATGGAGATCCTCCTTTGTCCGTTTCAGCTCCCTGCCCAACAGCACTCCCTTTTGGAGACAGTGGGGAAATAATCAGAAGGGCAATGATGCTAATAACAACAGAGTGCCCTGACGCTCTGCAGCCCCAGGTGTTCGGAGTTAAGAAAAAGGGAAGGAGAGAGAAGTGGAGCAAGCCAGGAAGAGTTTAGCCGCACAGAGCCAACGGGAGAAGATGAGAGGAGTGTGCAGATGCAGCAGCCCCCAGGTGGACCTATGAGCTCTGTGCAATCAGTCACACTGGAACCAATGGGCTCGTGTGAAGATGCCCTCGCTCTTCTCTCTCAGCCTCTCCAAAGCAATAATGAACTGATGAGCTGCAAGTGCATGTCTTTTATATGTCTATGTGTGCGTTACTGTGTGGATCTGTTTGCACATACTAGGTCAGACAGCGCCTGAGGCTAGTTTTTGAGGGGAGAGAAGGGATGGTAGAGAGGACAGCCGGCCCCGGTAGCCCCGCAGCATGGCGCTGTGGTCGGGGACAACGGGCTCCCAGAGCCCCCCCGCTGAGCCGTTTCCCCCCTGCTGAGCTAATCCCCTGCTCCTCAGGATTAACCAACTTCACAGCGCTGGCCCCTACTGCGCTGTCAAGGCACCAGTTCACCCTCCAACCCTACCCCAGCCACCGCCTCCCTCCACCCACTATCCCTCCCCCACACTCACACTCTCATACACCCTCATTACCCCTCGATGGTACCCCATCTCCCCTCTGAAACATCAAGGTTGATTTTGACTTCTCATGGTTCTGTCTCTCGCTCTGTCCTGCTCATTCTTTTCCTTTGCATGTTCATTTACAAGAGATCCTGTTTACACCATGGCTTACCATTTAGTTTTCTCCATTGGATTCCTTTCATTCCAGCACAGTATGAAAAATATTAGCAAACTCTCAAAACTTGTTTGAGTTGAGTAATCCATCACAGTGAACAACAGGACAGCATTTTTGTCAACACTGCATTACAGCTATGAGGTACGACAGCGTATGCTTAGAGACTAAATAAATCTGCAAATAAATCTGTTCTCAAGCACTTAAGTAGCACTAATGCTGACATGATTATTCAATTAATCAATTTGCTAATCACAAATAATTTTGTTAATCAATGAATTGTTTGTCATTTGTCAAGTCTATGAAATCCTGACTTGAGCTCTGTGGGTTGTGGAGTGATAATAGCACAAGAGCAATTTGAAGAGCATTTTCTTTCTCTTGTCTGACATTTAATAAACTGCAAAATGAATCAATCCACTGAAAAAAGATTCCATATATAAATGAACAATGAAAATAACCAGTATCTGCAGCCTTAAATATGATACTGCAGCAATGACAGAAAATAATGCAGATCTTTAAATCTACCGTTCTACTACTGTACAACATGCATTTGAAAGTGGTCAGCGAAAATATCAAGTGCACATAATTTGTAGTGAAGCAGCAGCTTAACACACAAACACACAAACACACTCACACTGGTACTGTCCTTTAAGCCACCCTGGTCTCTCTGATTATTGGCATGATTCAAAAACCCTTCACCTGAGTAGTTCATTTAATCTTACTCGTTTTAAACTACCTATGTATGTCAGTGTTTTTAAGACTTAATTTTGAATGTGAAAACATTTCTCACATACTACACAGGCTGTCATGAATGTGTGCCTCTGTCATGTGTTGACAAAAAAAGCCTGTACTGTATATATATGTACAGTCGTTTCCCTGCTCCATGCAGCTGGCTCTGTATCTTTTTTGAGGTTCCAGGGCTGAAAAGAGATGGGGCCCAAATCAAGCTGATGATCTCATCTCTCTCACATCTCTCTCTCTCTCCCCATGCCTCCTTGTCTCCCTCAATCCTCCACCCCTGGTTTCCTCTTTTAACCACAATCTCCAACCTCTTCAGCACCTTCTGTCCCATCGCTCCCTCTGTCTCTTCACAGTGCTGATTAGGTGGGCAGGAGATGATGGGTGTATTTGGGGCCTGCGAGGCCGGCGATGTTGAATCTGTCTGACATGCTCGAGCAAAGACAGTGTCTCCTCTTCATTGTCTTCTAATGGGGCACTGAGGTCTCTGAGACATGAAGGTAGATGGTGCAAAGAGTGCTCTGTGTGTGCGTTTGTGTGTGTGTGACGGTTATAGAGTAACATTGGTGAGCGGTGGCAGGTGTGCCTGAGGATGGTATTAGGAGAAGTAGAGAGAGGCTGTGGGTAATGAGTAGAACGAGGTGTATGTGCGTCAATAAACGATGGGCTGGCACTTCAGACAATTTCCAGCCTTTACCAACAGGCAAGTCATTTTTCTCAGGCCCTCTTTCTGCCTCTGTGCCTTTTTCTATCCTCTTTTTCTCTCACCTACCATCTCTCTCTGTCAAAGACACACACCGAAACACACACATTAAAAAAAAGTCTATTTCCCCTTGTACCATCCCCACACCCCCCACCCAGTCAGCCAGTCAGCCAGTCAGACATTCAGTCAAGTTGGAGCAGTATGTTGCTGGTTAATTATCAGTGGTTAGGATGTGACAGATGCCGCAGAAATGGTTGGCAGTCAGTTCGCCTTCCCCCCGCAGGAGGAAGCAACAACTGACCTTTAGAAAGCACGGCCCTGGCAAACCATCGCAATATCTAGACACCACACCTCGCCAACACCCAGGGAGGGATTGACACTGGAGGTGGGAGGGTTAGTTGTTATATATAGATTTGTCCTGTTTGTGTACGCCCAAGGTGAAGGTGCTCACCTCAACAGGAGATCAGTGCAGACAGAGTGCTATTTTGTACAGGTCCTCCTTGTGAGTGTGTGTGTGTGCACCAGTGAACATTAGTATTTATGAACAACATATACACATAAAGTGTATGTACAGTATACTAAGTATGAATAACACTCTTTCCCCCTAGTGTAAACGAGTGGATTATTTAAGTGGGACATCTAGCTGCATTTGAAAAATTACTTTTTAGGCTGTTGAATACAGATCATTATTACTATTTTAAATGGCAAAATGGGACTCATTAAGGGGAACTAATAGGAACCCTCTCTTGACTCATTTATTTATTGATGAAATGGCTTATATGTTTTTCAGTTTTTTAAAAAACATGGTCATGTATTTTGCCTTCCCCCAAACCAGCCATATACATATACAAACCAATATATATATATATATATATATATATATATATATTCTCTCTCCCCAGCAATTTGGATGTCAATTTTAATTTTAAAACCCCCTCCTTCCCCTCACCACCACCACCTCTCTCCAGCCCACACTCCCACAGTGCTGCCCTACATGGCTGCTATCAACGCTGAGGCTTACTTTGGTAATGAAGTGGGGTCTAAGACTTCTATCTTCCATCTTGTTTTGAGGAGCGCGGAGCAGTAATTGGTGTACGACCTACACCACTGGCAGCACTCATGTCCCCTGTCCTATGTGACATTCCCATCCAATTAAATCTGCATCTACACACACACACACACACACACACATGCACACACACTTAGAGACACAAAAAGAGCACACACTCACTATTATCATGGCTCCCTACGTTCTCTTCCCAATAGTCTTTCAAGGTGCCTTTTTTAAGTTTGTTGTGCAGCATCTCTGTGGCCTATCTATATACAAAATGTGGGTGTGTGTATATACACAAGACCAGATTGTGTGTTCACACACTGAGGAAGCAGACTTGTGCTCTGAATTAGTTCATTCACAGGGATTATGGGTAAATCTGTGTGGCCAGTGGATGGATTGCTCTCTGTCTCACGTGGATTAGTTGAAGGTGACAGGTCTGTGTCCATCTGTGTTTTTATGTGCTACTGTTGTCTGGTGTGTTTGAGTATGTGAGTGCATTTATGCATGGTGTTTACACGTATGTCTGTGTTATTAGCCTGAAATGTGCTGTAATCCATCAGAGTTAATGAGTTGTGTGTGTGTTTTCCTACAGTGATGGCAGCGAAGTGTGTTTTATGTGTGTGTCTGTCTTTTGGCTGACCTTGACTTCAGTCTGTCAGATGAACACACTCCGAGGCCGTCCATACGGAGAGCAAGACTCCATCAGATCCCCAGATGTCATCATACACAATCTGTCAGATGTGTGTACTATGAGCAAATAACAAGCAAAACGGCTCTGCCCTTGAGGGGGATGAAAGAGATTTGCAAGTTCATGAATGAGGAAGTGTGTCAAAGGTTAAATCGTCTGTTACCAACCTGGGGATCAAGACCCCGTGAAGGGGTCACAAGATAAATCTGAGGGATCACAAGACGATTAACGGGGTAATAAAAAGAAAAATCATTTCACTGAATTCACATTCACATTCACAAAATTCTATTTCTCTTTTCTGACTCAATGAAAAGTCAGAAAATGACTAAATGAAACAAACTTAAACATTTAACAGATTTACATTGCTAAGTTGAATTGGGTTGCATCACACAAAGTAGTTCCTACACAGATATTAGTTGTAACTTAATATTTACACCCAGTAACTGCCTGAACAGTTAACAGATAGAATAGAATGAATAGAATGCCCTTTATTGTCATTATACTAAAAGTACAACGATTGGAGATAAAACTAACCATAGCTCACTAGTATATATTCTGTTAAGATTTTTAAAATAAATATGGTCAATGACACATAAAATGTTTATTATGATGTAAATTGGGAGTAATGTAAATCAGAGTAATGTAAATCAGAATAGCTCAATATACACTAAATTACAAAACCTTATGCCAATAACATCAGATTAAATGACCTAATAATGTCAGCTAGGTTACCATATTTGGATAGTTCATACTCCTCTAAACTGCAATGTATTACTGACTCTGGAGTTACATATTTTTACATGTATGCTTGTTTTAAAAAGTAACCGCTACATTTACAAAGGACTGAAAGTTAAATTTCATACTGTGCCCCCGTAAAACGGTTATTTTTGTCATGTGATGCTACAGTAAATTCCTCTTTACATTGGTAATTGCCTTTGCTTTGGGCAGTGCTACAGATCTTTCCTAGCAACCTATCAGCCCATTAGTAAAGTTTTTTGTGACTAGAACATTTATTTTAGTTTTAATGGTTGAACCTGATATAGTAAATCACTAGTGTAAGACTAGCTAGTTACTTAGGAAGGTCTATACACACAAATATATGGATTTTCAAATAGCTGATACAAAGTACTGGTGGAACACATTTTCCTCCTTTTCCTCCTTTTCCTCCATGTCCTCATTCATAGCTTATTACTTTGGAGGTTGATGTCAGCAGGAGGCTCGAAAAATGAAGCACTAGTCATTAATGTTGTGTTAAAATGAAGAGCAACTGCTGTTATGACTCCTTCACTGTTCCTCTCAAGAGGCTGCGAGCATGTCAGCAAAATGATGTGCTTCCTATAGGATGCAAATACCCAAACATTTACATTTCTGAACAGCATAGCACCCTTCCTCTACCAGGTAGGTAGAGTAGATTTCACCGTCAGACATTGATTAGCAACCTGGGGAGTGAGAACACAGGTACAAACAGCTGTCGCATGCAGAGAAAATCAACACGGAGAGCAGAGGTGCATACAAAGTTCAAATTAGTTGTCACAAAGCTGCTGTTTTTGTTTTCATCTCTGACAATTTGTGTAAAGCTGTCGTTTATGAAACAGAGTATGGCAAAAGGTGAGTTTGTTCATTTTAGGACCCCTGTATTTCCAGAGGGAAACAGTACAATATTCAAATTGCAGATTAAATTACATGTTAAGATCATGAAAGGATCTCCAGTACTTTTCCATGATACCTGTTAGCCTACATTGTATCTGTTTACTGTTACAGACTCTATATCTTCATGCACTAAACACTACAGCAAAGTCTAAAATTACAAGGTTAGAAGAAGTTACATGTCTCTTAGCAACCACATGATTTCACTACTAAAAAGATGCAGACCTGATAGTGATGTGCCTTAATTCTTGAGACCATTTTGGTGCTCAGTCATGTATTTTATTTTCAAGGATATGTGGCCAGACACAGATGGCCTCAGATGAGGTCAGCTATATTTTGAGTACAGGACTATAAAATACCAATGGTAAACATTAGGTCTTGGTTTCAGTCCCCCAGAAATAAGGATATCAAACAAGGACAAATATATTGTAGAAAATACAGCAACACATTATTAAACCAACTGGGGCCTCAGTAGACCAACATGTATGCAGTTGTTTCATTTATGCCTACACACCCATCATGGATTGAAAGCAACTACGTGCTATTGTATGTGTGCAAGTGCAGCCAAAGTGAAACCAAAATGTGCGAGTCATGTGTGCATGAGTGTTGGCGCCCAGCAGACAGCAGGGTGATAGCGGAGGTGTGGGCACAGGCCTCACAGTTTCTGTGATGTGCTCTGACACACAGATGGCAGCTGACACAACACAGATAGACTCTGTCCTCTCTCACCCACTCTCACTCATCCTCCTTCTCCTCCCCTCCCAAAGTAGATGTTCTCTCTTGTGTTTGCCTTTATGTGCCTCCATCTTTTGCCTAACTCTACATTGAAATTAATGCAAAAAATATTATCAGCACTCTTCTTTCCTCATTTTCTTTCCTCCTCTTTTTGCCCCTCTCTTCATTTACATTTCCCATCTTTACACCTTTCCCTCTGTAGTCCTCATCCACACTGTGATCTTGCCCAGGTGTGAGTAAAGCATTTTGGATGAGATACTAGCAAATATGCAAAGAGGCAGGAAGTCACAGTTGAACGATTTCAAATGCACAGCCGCTATCAACAGCTTCCTTTGTCAAAACAGCCCACATGCAAAGTATAAATGCAGAGCAAAATTTGCTTTAAAATTCAAGTTCAGCACACATCAACTGCATTTTTTCTCAGAATAGTAGTTTTTGTCATGCTGGTAAGGTTTCCCACCACCTAGCTGCTAATGAACATTCTTGGCAAAAGTGGAAAATGTTAATGTTAGTAAATTATGGCTATATTTGTGTGCAAATTGTTTTGAGTGCCCTCCAGGCCACAGCTGATTCACACAGTATCCCTGTTTTCCTCAAGCCAAATCACAGCCTCTCAGTTCATTACCTCTGACAGGGAACAGGGGGCTATGAAGGATTGATTCTCTCACATACACATGCTCTCACTCTCTTCTTGTGCCTGTTCCAATGGCAGTATAGAAAAAAGATCAAACTACGGTCAGACAGGGGCTGCATGCAAATGTCTTTATGTATTGATGTGTTCTGCTTTAATGACGCTCGTCTCCAGATGAGGGAGCCTGCAAACTTGGGGGTTAACAGTAAAATAAAGAGTCTGTGTTTTTATGCACAGATATCTTCACATGTTCAGTGTGCCAATCCTCATATGATTCATGCATTAGTCATGAGGATAGAGAAATTCAGAGTGTTAAGTAAATAAAAAGGCCAGAAACAGACATAACACAACAAAGAGTTTACAGCCATGCTCATGGCTCTGTAAGGTTGCAGCTAAATGCTAAGTATGCTAACAAGCTCACAATGTCAGTAGGCTAACAGACAGATATTTTTGCAATTATTTGTTCATGTATTATTGGATAAATTCAAATTTCTACCTGCTGATGATATTAGGTAAAAGGCTGAGGGATCACCATGGGGGCATGAATGTCTGTACCAGGTTTCATAACAGTTCATCCAATAGTTGTAGAGATATTTCACTAAAAACCCAAATGTCAGCCTCCTAAGCTGTGATGATTAAAACCAAATATGACACTTTGATTTGGTTGCAAACTGACAGTTTTTCTCTTGAAAACATGAAAAATTTACCCACATGATTTCCACAGGTTAACACTCCATGCTGAAGTGATCATGTATCTGAGGGTGCGTGTGGGCAGCAGAAAGAGAATGCAGGAGCGAGGGAGAGATAGTGTTCATGCGAGTGAGATAGCTAGCTGGGGTGTTGCAGGGATTAATGTGAATTTGTAACTTAAGGGCACAAGCTGCTGCTCGATAGAATCTAGAGCTCAGCTCCTCTCTGCAGGCAATAAATACTTGGCTTTTTTTAAACTAACTTCCATTGCATTCCAGTACACACACTCACTTTTTAAAGGTTACAATGCTGTTGTTGTGGGCTTGTGTGGTCTATCAGTTTTAAATAAATGCAGGTATTGTGAATATGTTTTTCCTGTCTGTACACCAGCATCCACTACAATGTGTGTAAATCTCAAGACTTTTAATGCCCAGTCTGGGGGATGCTGTAGCTATTGTTAAGCAGTAAGTGTTTGCATGCTATTCTTGTGTGGTTGTAACTGCAGCATGCACTCTTTTGCCTCTTAATGGATCTTCTTGTCAGCACAGAGGTGTATAGAGCCCGAGTGGTTTGTTATCTGAGCAGGATATTTATTTTTTCCTTCCCTGCATCTCACTCTCCACCCTCGTTTCTCACTCTCTCATATATGCTGTAGTTTGTATCTCAGGGGAAATGGATATGTGTCAGTATCACAAAGACTGGCAGCCCATCTATTAGAATTTATTGCATGCATGTGTTGTTGTGTGAAAGAGAGAGAGAGAGAGTATGGAGAAGCGTGGTTCATCATCCATACTCCCCTGCAGGTAACCTTATTAGTGAACTGGCTGTGATGCCTTAGGCACCTTCTAGATGATTAGAATGCATCATTTGTCTGAAATAGCAAGAAACAGATACAGACAGCTAGTCTATGTACTGTATAGTTAATGGTAGAGAGATGGATGGTATGTGGTCAGTCATTGGTAAACAACTTTCTGTCTACCTTTCAGTCATCTAAGGCATCAAAATGCAGCCAAAGTTTTATGCTATCTTGAATTCCTGCATCACATAACATAACACTTAATGATTCATGTTTTCAGTGTTTATTTTCCTTTTCTATATCATTTTGATGCTGTCCCATTGTGGCTGCTTCATATAAAGAGAGTAAACCAACACACACAGGCTTTTACACATATAATGCCACTGAACAAATCCAATGGTAGGCTGTGTAACGGCTGACTCTTAACTGCATCCATTATCTTTTATGGTCTGTGACTCAGATGTATGTTTCCTAGTTAATGTTATAAAGTGAGGGCCCGAGGGGTAATATCTGCTTATGTGCCACATTTTTTCTCAGCTCATCTGTGATGATGTCATCACGAGTGACATATTCTTAGCTGGTGAAGCCCACATCCAGACACATTCCAATTTATTTGAAGAGGACAGAAATGGATTTTAGGAAACAGTGCAGCTTATTTTTGGTTTTCTGGTGATCTCACTGCCTGTCTTTCTCCTTTCCTTTTTGGCAATGAAGAATAAAAACAATTTTTAGAAAGTTGAATCTAAAATCATGTATGAAAGTTATTTAGATAAAGATAGAGCGCGAACTGCTTCCAAAGTCGAAGGGCCCTAATGGCAAAGGCACATCACTGAGCCACTCTGTGGCATGGGTGACATGTTACTTCATAACAATGGTCATTGCACTGTAGTTAATTTTAGCAAACCCCACATACACTGTCCTAGTGCCATAAAGATTCATGAGAGCATGTGTTAATCTGCCACCAAAAATGGTTCCCAACAGATGCACTATTAACTTCTGTTTGAGCACTGCTTGTCATAGTACAGACAGAACAGGGAAGATGCCCTGACACATGTTTTGGTCATATTTGGATTTAGATTTTTGGATTTTAGATTTGACAGCAGTTTCTAAAAAAGAGAATAACGGCAGCCTCATCCTTTTTAAAAAAATGTTAAATCCTCTCTAAACATAGAATAAATATACCTACATAATACCTGGTATTTAGTGTATATACTTCCTCCACAATGTAGATTGAAAACCGGAATATTAAGGTCGGATCTATTTTTTCATGTGCATTATGCAGCCAAGCAGGTGGGGGGATGGCAAATCCATCTGCTGTCAACATAAACAAACATGGCAGGTGTGACTGTACATCTCCATGGCATCTGTCCCAATTTCACCTGTTGTTATCAAACATTATGAACCTTATCCTGATGGGTCTGTGAAGAACAAAGGCCAGAGAGATGTCGGCTGGTACAGTCACGCTGCGTGGGTCGCCTTTACACCTGGCTGACATCGAATTATAATTCTGATTTGTTGACATGTCAGTCACAGTACATGCTGCAGGCATTAACATGTTTATCCAGATTACACATAAAGCATCTAGTTGAAAGTCTGGCCTGTGTCTTTGATTCACAATATCTCTGTCTACCCTTCTAATCTGACTTTCTTTCTTTCTCTCTCCCCACATAAAAGAACACAATCCTACATTGTTTGTTGTGTTGTAACCCCGCAGCAGCATTTTCGAGATGATTGTCCCTGCATGATGAAACAAGCCCTGTCAGGAGCTACAGCCGATTACATGGCTTCATGCGGTGATCAGTCTTTGTGTATAAACACTTAAAAGAAAAAAAGCAATCGATGCAGCGCAACATGTTGATGGATAAACTCCTACACTGCCTTAGTGACAAAGAAAAAGCTCTGTCTGCCTTTTCTGTCTGATGGAAAGCATCAGAAGAAGAAAAAGGAGAGATATAGTCTTTGTTTTTGTAATGAACGCCGTGTTTTTGTTTGGTTTTTTTAATCGGTCTCTGTCGCTCACATTCCTCCATCTCCTCTGCCTTGGAGATAATCGAAAAATATATACCCACTCAAAGAATCTTTTTAGTGTCAGTCCTAATGTCACGGTTCATATTAAATGCTTGATGGCGAATCACACGTGTAATGAATTCAATCAGATTCGTGACCTCTGAGACCGTCTCAGACACTGAGCTCCTTCTGACCTGCACATGTTCTTCTTCATCAGAACTCCTGACCCATTTGACTGCACAATAGCTGTGCCATGTTTACATTAATATCCCATAAAACCTGTTTTCTTGATCCATCTCATACTAAAAGACATGCAGTCTCACTCAAGAACAGTAATATCAGACAAAACTAGGATGGCACTGGTTTTTTAACATGAGATATTTCCGTGTTTTCATTTTGTTTGTGCTGTCTGTGTTTTCTCACCACATTAAAGTGGGAAGAATTAAGTATAAGATCATTTTATCAAATTCCTCAATAGCTATAAAAGAAGATTAGCTTAGTAAGTGAGTGTTAAATGTTAACAAGGACATATTATAATAATTTTAAACCTGCAACCCCTCCTGTGATCACAACAGTGACATATTATCACCTTGTGAAATTGTTTTGCCGAGCGTGTTAACAAGCAGTTGCCTATTTACACATTCAGCTGACATGGAGCAACATTAGCAATTATTTGGAGTCATGTTTCTTTCCATTTAACAAACATGAGTCCAATGTACACTCGTGTTTTAGCTCTGTTCTTGGTGTCTGAGGGAGACTTCTGAGGGAAATATTTGGCTCTCAAGCAGCCAAATGCTCTACTATGTTCACCAGCCAGTTGCTAACCTGGTCTGTCTGTCGTTTGGAGATGGGTAACGAACACCCATTTTATCACAGCAGTTTTTTAGTTGAAGCTGCTGCTTTCTGCAACTTGAAACAAGGTTGATGAGAGCAGTGAGAGGAAACTAAAACAGTGGAGTTGCAGGCTGTGGAATCAAATCAATGAGCTACAAAGCTCAGAAAAGCTGAGTTGGGTGATAAATTATGAGGATTCAGAACTACGAGCGCATCTTTTACCTTATGTGTACTCATTCGATCCATTGTTAATACAAAAATATTGATTGTTGTTTTAGTCAGAAAGATAAAGTTCTTGAGAAAACTTGGCATTTGAAACCAAATTCAAGGATCTGAGTAATATACAAAAAGAGTTGAGTCTTTGGGATTGTTTTCTTTCCTTTCTTTCCTTTTGGCCTTTTGTCTATCCCATAATCAGCCTCACTCAGCAGTGTCTGACCCTTAAATTTATGAACCTCCCTCGATGTGGTCCGAGGGGTAATTACATCTGCCAGAGAGTGAGACACGTGCTAGTCCTCCTGTCTCAGCAGGGCTCAGTTACTCAACCTGGTGGTGCTGTGTGTGTGTGCTCATGCCGGTGTGTGTGTGTGTGCCTGTTTAAACAGTGCTAATTGGCACTCTGAGTGTTTTCGAGTCCACCTTTCCCAGAGTGTCTTCTGTGTCACCGCTTTCTCAGAATGCCAGTCGATTTAAACCTGTCCCCTTAGCAGCTGTTGCCAAGGACATTATCAGACCCCCAAAGAGAATATTCCCAAAGGCTAATTCACTCGTCTCCTCTCGCACTTTATCTAACGGCCTTCTCACAGGAAACTGGATGCAACCAGCGCTTCCAGGTGTCATTTAAATTCAGCTTGACTTTAAAATGCCACAGGAGGTGCAGCAGGAAGGCATCTGTAGACTGAAAGAAATATCCTCACACACCTGTATGTCTTTGACAGGTGCATCACATAAAGAATTAAAAAGAAAAGCATATGAAGTAGACACCTGTGCGCTTTCAAAAATGAGGCAAAACTCCAAATGAAGGCCATTGACCCCTGTGGAAAAAAATCATATTTTGCCTTCAAGTGATAATGTGGGAGTCTACATTTTGAAAGCATCCCATTAGTGTTTGAAGTGTAAGCTTTGTTGTCCTAGGGGACGTTGGATATGGATTTTTATGTAAAGGTGTTTTTCTTTTATAACAAAGAGACAACCTTGATTAAGAAGGCTTGCTTTAGTCTGAATGGATGTGTGTTTTAATCACAGATCCTGGATCCGTTTGCAGCTCTTTAATGAGGCCTACTCCAGCTGGAAGGCTGTCGGCGTGGCTGCTTTGATCAGTGGCCCACGGACACAGGATTACGCTGCTAACACACTGCGCTAATGGAGCCACGGGACAAAAAGCACACACACGCACAAAAACACATGTCCAAACACATACACACACACAAACACACACATGCAGCATGCACACTAAACACAAATGCAAATTTTGGAAATATACATATAAACACACACACACACACACCCTCAACCTCTGACAAGGGCACAATCCCATAAGCCAGTGTCTTGTTGTCATGCAGCCCATTGTGTCAGGCCCTTTCATCTGCCTGCGTGTGTTTGTGCCGGTTTGGGTCGGCTGAGTTTTAGGCTTGGCGTTGAAGTCTCTGCCAAAGAGGGGCTCAGTGAGAAAGGTCCAAAGCTCAGCACTGACACACAGCCCAACTCTAGAGACTAATGGCTTGTAGCTCCCAACATATGTTGCTTTGTGTAATTGCTTTAATTGCTGTCATTGTACGTAATGGTTGGTCTTTTTCATCTTCCCTGGTGGTGTAGGCATTCTGCTAATTATATCTGTCAGCCCTGCAGCCAAAACGAGCGTTTCACTGTGAATTCAGAGCAGTGGGAACTTTAAAATCAGAGTGTTACTGTATACTGTTGGTGTGTTTGTGTGGATAAAAAAGGCAGACCGCAGAGTGTTATAATAATTTAGAGACTCCCCATGTGGATCTGTTCAATGGGAGTGGGGTCAGGACTTTATTTATCTGCCTAGTCTGAATCTTGATCTGCATCTCATCTCATTTCTCTTGAGTGAGATTGTGTCTTACATTAATTCTAATATTTCGAAGATTGAAATTGAAATAATCATGTACAAAAACTCTAAGTATCTCTTTTATTTTCTCTTCAGGTACGACACCATCACCAACCAGTGGGAAACAGTGTCTCCTCTGCCCAAGCCGGTCCATTCTGCAGCAGCCACGGTGTGCGGAGGAAAGATCTACGTGTTCGGGGGTGTGAACGAGGCCGGGCGCTCGGCGGGTGTCCTCCAGTCCTATGTGCCTCAGAGCAACACCTGGAGTTTCATTGAATCACCTATGATAGGTAAGACAGGTGACAACACCCGCAGTTTTTTGTCAGAGATTCACACACTCTTTCACACACACAAGCGTCAACACAAAGTGAAGGGATGCTATGTCCCCAGAGGATGTGTTGCCATTGTTACCATCATTTTGACAGAGCTGTTGTTTCCTCTTTAAACCAGTGTGTACCAGGATGTGGTTCAATTTTGCCAGTTGTGTGGTCTCTTTTCCCTCATCATGCCCTTACATTTAAAATTTGAGAGAGAATATCTAACTCGCTAACTAAAATTTCTCTCCTCCAAGACATCAGAAAAACATTAATATTAATATTTCCGTTTGTCAGCAATCTAATAGCAAAAGTGGAAAATGCACATGTTTCAGCAACATTACTATAACCATTTATATACATGCATTCCTTTAATCTTTGGTCAGTGACAACTTGCTATCTCATTAGAGAGCAACAAAGGAGTCTTTGGGCCTCCTTTATGGTTGCCTGGTCACCTAGCAACAGTGTTCTCACAACTCTACCCACTTCAACACCATATCATGTACTTGACTTATCCTGTTGAAACCACAAACTCCTGATTGCCATTTGAAGGCAACATATTGTCATACAATAGGTGAATGTATGAGGCTGAAACATTTGCTAGTGCTATCTCTCCACTTCATATACAAGGAATCCCCTGCAATGTCTGTAAGTGTTGACATCCCATTTTGAAACGCAAGTCATTTTTATAGTTTATGAAAAAGGTTCCAGTCTTAAGTATTATAGTTTATTTCAGTGAAAATCTTGACCCACATTCATGTCAACGGAAAATTCAGTGATCAGTCAGTGTAACCTTTTCCATTCCTCTTGTTTGTTTTTTTTTTTTTTTCATTATTATTACCAGTACTACTCAGTATTTCCCATAATTCCCTCTTGTCCCATGTTATTGCTCTATCATTATAATGTGAAGACCACAGCTGAAATGATGGGTGGGTCAGAGTGTAGCGTCTGACATGTTATTGGCCAAAGTCTATAGTTATTCACCGTACAAACCTGCATCCACATTCCAGCAGCAGCCACCAGGGACCTGTGAAGGACACAGCACCAGAGGAAACACTTTTACCAAGCTGCCATAACTCCAAGGTAGCAGGAAAAACACTCAGTGAACAACTCCGCTTGATTCAAAACACTGACAGCTGTTTTCACACTGCAAAGATCTTATCCACAGGCAGTTTTTTTTTCCCCACAAAAATATGTCCTTGAATGATGCAGCATTAAGATGATAGGTATTGATTTGAAAATATCCTGCTAGTCTTTTCATTTAATTTTGGGGCATGAAAAACACTACTACACACATGAACAGATAAACACATATGTGACATTTAACTCCACGCAGCCGCAGAATTCACTGTGTTAAAACAACAGTTTGACATTTTGGGAAATGCATCTATTTGCTGAGTTAGAAAAGAAGACTGATACACTCTCATATCCATCTGTTAAATATAAGGCTATAGCAGCTTAGCTTAGCACTGGGACTGGGAACGTAGAAAAAGAGCTAGTCTGGCTCCATCCAAAGGTAACTAAATCTACTTCCTACCACCTCTAAAACTCACCAGTTGATATATTATATATTGTTTGTTTAATTCATACACATAATGTAAAACAATAATATGCTCCTTTACAGGGTGCTGAGCTATAAGTGTGGTATTGATCCTCTCATCTAACTCCCTACAAGAAAACAAATAAACAAAATTCCCAAAATCTTGAATTATTCCTTTAACACAGCAACAGAAATACATATTTTAAATGACAAAACAATCTGTTTGCATTCATTTAGATTAATTTTCCACACACATATAAATTCTGTATTTGATGCTGGATTACTCCATTTAAGATGTTGGCACACGATGGAGTCTCAGGGAAAAGAGCTGTCCAAATGCTGCATTTAAAAAGAGAATCATTATCTCAGATAGTGGCTTACTGTGGCAGGCAACACTCAGAGCAGGAGGCATCAGAGAGAAATACAGGGTCAAAAATACATTCAAATTCAAATGTTTCCTGACAAGAAGTTGTTCTTGTGTCATTAAAGCTCCAGCACAGAGGCACTTCCTTCAGCACTGTGGCCCAGAAACTCGCTCTCTGTTATTAGTGCCTTTTTAGAGAGAGACTACTGTGAGCGAGATGATGATTATGTAATGCGGGTGTTTGGGGCGAGAGTTGAATGGTATTAAAGGGCTGGCGGAGCAGCTGGCAGAGGAGAAATGAGTGAAAAGTCTGGTGAGAAAACACTCAAATGCACGCACACACACACATACAGAGATGCAGACATACACAACCTCTGCTTACCTCATATCAACCATCCATCCCCCGGGGCCACAGGTACACAGTACATGAATTATGTAATGAGCCAGGAGGTTGCGCCACTTGTGTGTGGCACGCACAGAGTTTGGCTTTTTGTGTGTGTGTGTGTGTGTGTGTGTGTGTGTGTGTGTGTGTGACAGACACAGACAGACACAGACAGACAGACCGTCATCTGTCAGGGTGTAGATGAGCATGCGTCTGACAGCCAACGAGCCAGGAGATAATGGACGGGTTTAGTGCTTCCTGTGAAATTGGGCCGGCGATGATTTTAGTGAGCGGGCGGGGAGCACTTCTCGATCAACCCTCTGCCTCCTTCCATCGCTCTCCCTCTCTAATCTCTCTGTTCATCTCTCTCTCTCATCCCCATCTCTCTGTCTCACTGCCTCCCCCTCCGTGCGCCTCCCCCCTCTGTCTCTCAGCTCTGTCTTATCGACTGACACAAATACAGCTGTGTGCGTTTTCTGCTACTGTGTGCCGGTGTATGTGTGCATATGTGTGTGTTTTCCCTCCACATGGACCATCTCCCGCGTGGACTGCAAATGGGTTTCACAAACACTTATCAGGACTGACTTCCTATCTCTTGCAGAGTGAAAAATAATATTACTTGTGCCAAAAATAGTCCCTTCAACAAGTCTATTGAGATGCACAGTGTCTCTGCAGCTTCGTTCATCTATACCTTCCTTTGTCTTCAATAACTGTCTCCTGAGCAGTGTATGTACTGAAACATGGGAGCAGAGTTGAGCACCCACACATGCAGTGTAGTATTTATAAAGCCTCATTGCTTTTCTTAAAAGGTCAGTTCATTCAAATTACCAAAATGCCAAAGTTTTGAGATATTTGTTTTGATTTTTTTTGCCTCCACCTCAATACAATGGAGATGGAAGCAATTTCATTTGTAATGTTTACAGCACAGAAAGATGACATTTAAATCAACATGCAGCATCTCTTTAAAAATGTCCTTGCTACTCTGAATAATTCACAGAACTCTTTGATTTATCATTTCTTCTGCACCCTAACATCATATAAGCAATTAGTTTCGACCACCCCTCACACACTTTTTCTTCACTACTGAAAGCGCTGCCCCCATTTAGGTTCTTTACTTCAGTGCCAACTTCTTACAATTTGTGATATGATTCATTTCAAATAATTATTTTTAAATGCAAGATACATAGCAGAAAGGTGATTTTAATATGATCTTTTAAATAAGATTTTAATCAGAATCTCATTTGATTATATGGAACATGTAAACAAAAAAAAAAAAAAAAAAAAAAGACTGTTTTATATGTTTTGGCTATGCTAGCATCATAGCTTAAACGATGGAAATGTTGGTCTGTTGGCTCACCACTGTTGTCCAAACATACCTCAATAACTACTGGATGCCTTGCCGTGAGGTCTGGTATACTTATTCATTGCTCTCTACGGATTAACTGTTTTAACTTTGGTGATTCCCTAACATTTCATCTAGTATCATCATTAAGTTAAAAAAAATCCTGTTTGGTTCGTGGCCAAATACCTGCAAAAATAATGACATTCCCATCAACCTCAGCTGTACTTGGGCTACGTGCTAACATGCCAAACTTTTTCTTTACTATCATATATCTTTTCACAAATCCTGTCAGACACAACCACATGGATACACACTCATACACCCACAAACTTTTCGTTTTCACCCATTGTGCTTCCCCACGTGACAGACAGGCCTCCATCGACTGGTCGGCTCCAGGGGCCCAAGAGCAGAAGCGCCGCACCCAGACTGCTCTATCGGGAAATTGACTGCAGAACAATTACTCGCGCAAATGACGTAGCAGCCAAATGGGCACAGCAGCTGAGAGCACCATTATGGGGGTGGGGTAAGACGGACGGAGTGACGGAGCGAGAGAGGTGGAGATGTTGTTTCCATAGTTACCTAATTGGACCTGTCTCCATCATAATATATAAAATACATCATCTACTTTCTGCTATTTTGGCCCATCATTTCAAAGGCTGCTCTTATTCCCCTCACACCACATAAAAGGACATTGTGTGAAAAAAAAGAATGTTTTTGCTGCTCCAATTACCTTGTTGTAATCTCATCTAAGCTTCTGGCAGCAACAACTGAAGTTTCTTTGTCCTATTTCTCCTGCTCCCTCATGCTCTCTGGTGGGACATGGGACACCGGAGAGCATACCCAGCTTTCGTCCTCCATCTTTTTTCGGAGGAGAATGTATTGTTTATTCCTTGTTCTTCCTCCGCCTGCGAGTGACCGCACATTTCCATGTCGGTGTGATGACGCCTGCTGTTGGGGAGTCTTTATCAGCAAAAGCAGTCTTATCTAGATCTGTACAGTATACAGTATTGGTTAGATTGAGTGAGTTGTGATATATTTATGTGTGTGTGTGTGTGTGCTATCGCTGCGGTAGTGTTCCGGCTTTATAGAATCAGATATCTGTTGTGTTGATGCAGGAATCAGATAGGAGAGGATGTGAGGGTAACAACAAGGTGTTTGTTTAGACAGAGGCCACAAATTTCATCATCTCCGTGTGTGTTTGTGTGTGTGTTTTTGTTCGTTTGCTTGTCCTTGACCTCAGCCTGAGGGGTCCCAGACTCAGTGACTAAGCTGTTTTATCAGGGTGTGAGAGGCTGCGTCAGCCCGTGTTTCCCCGCAGGCACAGCTGTACTTCTATCACAGCTGCCGTGTTAAAACCTTGTTTTGCCATCTTATTCCCCCCCCCTCTTCCCTTTATTCATTTTTTATGTAGAGTGTGGTCAGTTATGGATTCCTGACTGAGTTTTCTAACCTCAGAGCAGTGAAACCAGATATAATCCAATGTGAGACTTGAAGAATATGAAGGTTTGTCTCAGAATTAGAAAGTTTTCAGCTGACACATACAGTATTCGCGCACTCTGTACAGTGCCTCAGTGTTGTTTCAGCAGAAACGGCTCGTTTTCTGCTTCGACGGCCAGGGGATAAGTGCAAAAGCAAAGCGGTGGAGAGATCTTGAACCACGACAGCAGTTCCTCTGAGGCTTGCCAAATGAGAATGAGATTTACCTGCCTGGTATTCCTCCAAGCACTCAAACCCACTGCTTACTGTTGGTCCACGAGAGAGAGTCAGGAGGCAATGGTGAGATTTTCTGTGGGGTGAAAAAAAAAAGAGAGAGAGAAAGATTTTCCTTTGAGAGCATCCTGTTATTATTCTGCCTCAGGTGCCGAGCAGAGAGAAATGAGTGTTCTGTGTTTATGGGACCTAACACAAAACATCATGTATACAGGCTTACACTGGCACATACACACACACACGCTTAGAAGGACTGGCAGTGGCATATCAATGAGATGAAGAAGGTAAAAGAAGAAAATAAACACATCAGGAAGAATGTGAGAAAGACCAGTCAGTGACAAGTTTTTTCTCAAGGGTAGAAATTGAAGCTGACTTGTCTGATGGTTGTGGTGGAAGTTCAGACTGGGTTTCAGTGTGTGAATGATCACAGTGTGGTGGTAGAATGGATAAAAAAAAACTACATGAAGTCATTTAAAGGTTAAAGTATAGTGTTTTTTGGCTGTGATAGCAACACAGTTGGCAATGCCTGTCTGTTGGTTGGTTAACCACTTCAATGTACACTACAATATCTCAACAGCCATTGGATGAACATGGACATTCATGGTCTCCAGGGGATGATTCACAGATGACTTTAAAGATCCTCTGATATTTCTCCTCTGGTGTCAGTGTGAGGTCAACATTTGAGACTATGAGTGAAATATCTCAACAACTGTTGGATAAAATGCCATAAAATTTGATACTGAAGCTCATGTCCCTTCAGGGTGAATTCTAATAATGTTGGTGAGCCTTTAACTTTAACTAACATCATCGTCAGGTCAAATCTCCCCAGTACTTTGTTCTCTGACTAAATAAACTGATTTAATTCCCAAGTCTCAGCTTTAGTGCTAATTAGCATAGTATAGTTAGCATGCAAACACACAAAACTTAGGATGGCAAACACAGTAACATTATATATGCTGAACCTCAGCATGCTTGCATTGCTGCTATAATCATGTTAGCGTGCTGATGTTTTTATTTAGTTCAAAGCACTGCTATGTGTAATTACAACCTCACAGAGCTGCAAGCATGGCTGTACACTCCCAGTCTTGTCATTACAGAGCATTATGAGTTATATACTTAATGCAGAGTGGCTCATTCAGAGTCAGTCTGAAGAGAGGCAGAAGCACCTCTCGTCTCCAGAGGTGACCTGTTAATTAAACATGTCGGACTCCTCTGAGCAGCTGGGGAAAAAAGCTAGACAAGGGGAGGTGGTTCACTACACCAGAGCAGCTTTTAGGGCTTCTACCACCATTATTAAGGCGTCAGACCTTACTCCTCCTGTTGCCCATCTCCAATGAGGGATGTCCGTCCATTGTGGGAGAAAACAGGGAGGACGGCGGCTCACGGCCAAGTGCGGGTGCATTATTCATGCTGCTTGTAAATTGGCCAGCTGCAGTCTGCTTGAGAGAAATTGCTCTGAGTTTGAAATACACTTTCTCTTCTCACACAGCAGGGCCGCTGCTCACAAGCTGCAGGTTTCCAATGACATCGTTCCGCACAAACCACTGTTTCATTTTGTTTCCCATCATCTATAATTCTTCAGCGGTGCTGCTTCAATACCTCTGTTTTCCTCATGTGCTATATACTATATCAGATTGAATTATACAGTATGCACAGTATGCAGTATCCCACCTGTTCACTCATGTATTTCCAATACATGTGAAGTGTTTTTTCCTTTATTTCTTTATTTTTTTCTTTTGAATCTATGGAGGTGCCAGAGGGCGTAATGCAATTGTGAATTATTGGGATTTAGGTAACTCTTTTATATTGCTGCCAAGCCCAAACATATTTTGGAGCAGAACCCAATAAAGCCACAGTGATTTATGAACTCCGCTTTTTCACTGGTTTACCATCTATTCTATTTTTTTTTCCTCCAAAGCAATCTTGCGAATGGCACATCTGTAAAATGATAAGGAGAATGTTGATGATGATTTTTGCATGCAGCCTGGGGACCGCAGGAAAAAGAATGGGAGAAAAGAAAAAAACAAATTGAGACCATTATACTGAATGGAAATTTCTACTGTGTGAGAGAATGACATGCAAACAATAGCTGTGTTTTCTTAAACAAAAATCTTTCCTCTCCTTCCCTCTTCCTCTCTCTCTTCCTCTCATATCTTTAGATAACAAATACGCCCCTGCAGTGAGTCTAAACGGTTTTATATTCATCCTGGGAGGAGCGTACGCTCGAGCCACCACTATCTATGACCCAGACAAAGGCAACATCAAGGCCGGTCCCAACATGAATCACTCTCGGCAGTTCTGCAGGTAAGAGATTATTAATGTAGCAGCACCACATGTAAGTTAAATCCCCAGTGTGGAATATTTAAAGAATTTTCAAGATATCTAATTGCAGGTCTGTCTTGTATGAAGCTTCAAAAACACTGTTATTATTGCACAGCCTCAAAAGATATGTAAAACTCAAGCTTATTAGTAATCTGTCAGTCTTTGTGTTATAACACAGGTAAACGGTTGCACAGGGAAAATGTATTCAGGCCAACTAATTAAAATTTGAACAAAAACCAGTCGTGGGCTGACAGTGTTTCTAACATCGATGCATTTCGTTTGTGAAACGTCTCCCTCGGTAGAAAAATAGCTTTCTAATTCATGGGCTTGATTTTTAAATTTGCTTGATCAGTAACACCTCTGTCTGTCTGCCACGCTGAGAGAAACAAGACACATCTGTTCAAAATGCAAAGACTCTCTGCTTGATTTAATAAACTTTATTTCAAAGCATTTAATTGCTCTATTTTACCTTGAGTTATTAGAGTGACATATAAGGTTTTTTTTTTCATTTTATTTGCATGTAGTAAGCTAAGTATAATGTTTGTGCTTTAAGAGCGCAGGAACCTGCAGTCAACACGTGTAACTGTAATAGCATTTGTGGACACATAATGGCTGATAATGGGAGATAAATGAAAATTAACGACAGTGGGATCACATCCTAATATCCCAGTCAGCTCGAGCCACTGAGGTGTGCAGTTTGCGGGATAATGAACTCACTTTTTCCTGGGCCCAAGCTTCTTCCTTTTTCTGTTTTTTTTTTTTTTTTTCAGAAACTGAAAAGGTAAAAAAAGAGCATGCACAAAACACATTTGGGAAGCAATTACAGACAGTGATCTTATGTGCAGAATGTATAACATAAATCATGTTGTCAGAGTTATTGATAAGCTGCAGCACACACGCCAGGCAGCTGTTCTGCTACATTTAACTAAGTCTGACACAAGAGAGGAAGAGATGTGGGGAAGGAGGGTGAACAACAAATACACAGAGCTGCCAAAAGAGAAATACTCAGAAACAGCACTATCTGCAGTGCATGCTCCTGCTCAGAGGATGAAGTCTAGCAGGTCATCGTGCAGGAGAGCTGATATTCTCCCCTCGCTGCGTCTGGCCCTCTGCAGACCCGCACCTCCTCTCTGTTTATCAAGAAGAGCAGCTCCAGGCTTTGCCCTGCGCTCTCTCCATTTTGGATCAGCTGTGCTTTCTCTCTGAGTAGATTTAGGCTTTATGTAATAATCTTTTTCAGTCCCAACAGTGTTGTGAATTTCTGCAACTAGGACTGCATGTTGTTCGCTGTGTGTGTTTATGTGTGTGTTTGAGCATGCACCTTATGTAAATGCAGATCGTTCCAAACCCCAATAGGAGTACAAAGCCCTAATCAGCTTACAGCCCAAGTTTTAATCCTCTCTGCACACAAACTCCTGTTTCTGTTTCTCATATCAAATGAGCACATTTGTACAGATATTTGCTTTTTCATTAGTTTTCTCTTTTGCCCTCAAGAGGGAATGTAATGTGCATGTGTGTGCGTGTGTGTCTGTGGTTTTTTTTTTTTTTCCCCCCTACCTTACAAAGTAGCCTTGTTGGGCTTGTCGAGAGCATGTGTAAGTGATGTCAAATAATCTCAGGCGTGGCCCCCAGCGCGACAATCAACGTGTTGTTGGAGTCTTCTGTCGGGCTTTGTCTGATCACGATTAACAACAAGAATAATAGTCCTCCTGCTGTGACTCATATTGTAGATATCTAATATCTAAGCCACATTAGCTCACACTTGCTTTCACCTACTTATCTCCCTGACACTGATTACCTCTCATTATTATTTGTGCCAAAAATGATGTGTTTTGTAGCCACACTGTGTTTTGCCAGTTGAATGCTTTTGCCATGAGGCAGCAGCAGAGGGAAACGTTTGCATTAGCAGCAAAACAGTTAGGAGTATTATGGCAGTAACAAATGGCAGACTCTGCCACTAATATTAATGCTACTCTATAGAGAGGTATGTAATGAATGAGAAAACACTGTATGGTAGTTATATAGGAATAGTTTGACTTTTTAGAAAAAAAAATCTCCATTGTCTATTCACTAAATATAAGGCTACAATCAGCTGCCAGTTAGCTTAGCTTCACACAAAGATGGGCAACATATTCAACTCTTCGAACTCCCCTGCAGAAAGTAGATATGCATGTATTCCAAAAAAGTTGAACTATTCCTTTAAGGATTACAGCTTGTTAAAGGAAAACAACTGAACAAAACAAACTTTCTGTCTGTGCAGTGCTGTGATCCTGGACGGGAAGATCTACGCCACAGGAGGTATCGTGAGCAGTGAGGGTCCGGCCCTTGGCAACATGGAGACCTTTGACCCTTGCACCAACACGTGGGCGCTCCTGCAGTCACTGCCCTGCCCACTCTTCAGACACGGCTGCGTGGTCATCAAAAAGTACATCCAGAGTGGCTGAGGGCGGCTCGTACCCAGATCACACTGGGTCGATGCCAAACACCAGCCGAGCTCCGGTTGTGGGACGATGTGCGACGGCAGCTTAAGGCCGGGCCGGTCGGTCGGTCAACGACCTCTGGACTTGACGCCAGCATCCATCCACCCCGTTACCCGTCCCACCCCCAAAAGCCCTGTGCAGAATGTACTCATGTTCAACTACTCAGCCATGTCAGGTGGCGATGCCTAACCTCCAGTACTGTATGTGTCATGGTAGTAGTTCATCCTCTCATCCAACAGGCACAGGGACCCTCTTAGTAATTTACAAGCTCCTTGGTTTTTAATGAAGTTGCAATTTTTTTCTCCTCAGTTGTCTTTTCCAGATCTCAATAAACTCACCACCTCCCTGTTTCGTTAACACACTCTGACTCAGAGTGCAGTGAAGCCATTGCAGGTCCAGATTTTTGTCCCTTTTTCAGTAAATTGTGTAGATGTAGGCTTCATAGTCATTCATTAGAGAGCAGACTTTCTTTGTGGTGTATGAACATTTTTCAGTAGTGACATCTCCAGGAGAGGAGGAAAAGTGAAGGAATCTGACTGTTTTCCTCTTTATCAGTGGATTTGACAAGTTTCTTCTCTCTCCACTGTGTTAGGAAGTGAAATTCCTACAGAGTGTGGATTTATGGGGTAATTTTAAAAACAGATTTGAACTCTGTGTAACCTGGTTCTTATAATGATTTGCTAAACATAGGAAAAACCATCAAATCTGGGTCAGGTAGGGTTTAAAAATTGAAAATCTTTATTTTTTTTCTCTGTTCTTTTGCAATTCCAGCCTGATTGAGATATCATCTGGAGGGTGAGTGGCCTGTTTTTTCCCCCCTTGATTTATACTCTTAAGCTCTGTGGGAAATGAAAGCAGCAGATTTGGAGAGAGAGAGGGAATTCCTCCCTTCCACTGACGTCTGATCAGACGTACAAGTTGGAGCAGTTCCTCCGGATAAAAGCACAATTATCACCTGTGACTGTTGCCATAGAAGTTATCTGTTGATCCGTGTTTTTTTTTTTTTCCATCTTTCACCAATTTCTCCTCCCACCTTCTATTCGTTTTGTACAATGTGTTTCATTGCAACCCACAAAAGATGTTGGGTTGGTATTCTGTAAATACAGGAAGGAAATATGTATATTTTAAAACCTGAAGGCAATTCTGTATAAATGTTTTTAGAAAAAAACTGATAGGTTGGAATCAAATGGTATGTCTGTAAATCTGTACCCAAAAAGAGGAAATTAACAATTGTTATTATTGAACCCTAATACATATACCAGAACAATGAACACATTTGTCAAGTCTGTTTTTTTGTGTAATGTATAATTAATCAAGGTTGTAGTGTTTTTTTGTTTTGTTTTTTTTTAAGTTCTCAAGCTGGCTGTACTTGAATCGGGTAAGTGAGGTTTCTAATGTGCATTTACCACAGAGCACGGGTGAAAAGAACATTTCGGGATATAAAAAATTTAAATTTCCTTTTGAAATGCTGAGGCAACTAAATGTTTTCACTGATATCAGGCTGTGTAACTCTTCTGTTTTTTTTCTTCAAAGTACAGGAGCGGTTTTCCCATTTCTCCAACTTTACAGTAAGAAAACAACACTTCAAATATACAGTTTGCACCTTTATTCAAGTATATCACAGCAGTTTATTTGAGAAATACAGTAAATGTTTCATTTCAAATATAACTTACACTAAAGTAACAATTGCGAACAAGTGTGTTAAATACACAAAAGAACAGAGTTGACAAAGCTATGAAAGTCTCAACTAAATTAACTGTGAAAAAATAGGGAAGAACAAAGTAATTCAGGATAGAACAAACCCTTTCTCCTTCTGCATACTGGACTAAGTAGTCTCCACTACCAGACAAAAATTGGTTGTTAGTCCAAACTGGCTACAATTTATAACAAGAAAGGAAGATCACAATGTATGACATTTAAACTACCCATATTTTATTTCCCGATGTGGTTTTTAAATCTTTTGGCAGAAAAGAAAACAATGATATAAGAAAGTTAATCTGGTCCTGTTTCTCCTCCTGGTATGAACTACACAGACACTACATTTTTAAATAAGAGTTCTGTCCTAATGTTAGTCTCTTCCAGTATGCCACAGTCTGTAACCACTTTTAACAAGAAAACACCAGAACAATGAAATAAATAGGAAAGTCGAAAGGGCATGTTGTTGCGTGTTGAACCTGAGAGACCTGTAAACCCTTTATTCCCCCCGTACACGCCAAATAAATCTGCTACACAAACGCTACGCAATTCAACAAAAATTGTTAAAATGGACATGTGATGCTTCCCCATTTGTTAAATTTCAAAAGTACAAAAAGACAATTTACTGAATATTAGGTGTAAAAATGTTTTAATAATAAATAATCAGAATCATGAGATGAAAATCTGCAAAATAAAACAGAATTTAGGGGGGAAAAAAGGCAAAGGATGTGTAAAGAGGCATAAAAAATTCCTCTCTCTAGCATCTAAGGAGGGTATGGGGGTGATAATATGAAAGAGGAGCAGATCTAGGATGCTTCCTCAGTGTCAAGGTACAGTAGAAATTAAAAGAACCTGAAACTAAAGCATAAAATATACAGTCCATGAAATATCCTTAAAATTTCTGCAATCATCATCTGGCTCAAATGCAAACATACATAACAATCAGAGAGATATAAACAACTCTTGGATTACTGCAGCAGCTGTGGTTGCACTGATCTGGTACCTAAGATGGTACTGTAGATGTCACAACAGTATTTTGGGGGGAGAAAATACTGTTTATGTACCCAGTAAACAGTTTTCGCATTAAAATAAATTAAGCTGAGGTAGCGTTGGTTTTTTTTCTCTCTGCAGTAGTCCAAGTGCTAACCTGTCATTGCCAGTTTGCATATGGTCTTTTGCTGCTTGTCACCTAGAATCTGAGAAAAGGCAGAGGTGAGCTGGGGTCAGAGTTGCACCAAGAGGTTTGGAGGATTGGACAAGAAGAGTGCTTTGAGAGAAAGAAGGGGCCTTCTCCAGCCTACACCTGCTCGAAATACGGCATCTCTAAAAACATGAACAATGCCATAGAAAACCTTATAAAGCCTCAGTAAATACCTTAATTTACTGCAGTCAGAAAACATATACTGTGTTGGCCACAGATGAGAATCCAGCTTCTCTTGTCTGGTGTTGAGAAAACAGAATGAAATAAATCCATAAAGTCGGTACACACACGTGAAAGGACAAAAACATAAAAAACTAAATCATGTAATGCTTTATACACCTTAGTGACGGGCACTGCCTAGAATGGCCTTGTTCATTGTGGATTCACAACCCATGCAAAAAACAATCAACTCAAGCAAAGCATCTTATATAAAAGTAAAAAATAATTATCAAATACACAACATAATACATAGGTTGTATGACCATCTAAGAGAACATTTTCATAGTTAAAACAGAATTCCTGTGAACAGGCACCATCATGTCAGCACCTTTTGAAGGAGTGGGATAACACTTGGCACGATCATTTGACTCACATCATTAGCTTTTTTGTTGCTTTTTTTCCTTTTTTTCCTTTGCATATGAAAAACTGAAGAAAAGCTGGTGTTGTCGACCTCTTGTTACACCTGCTGTCTGCTCAGGTGGAGACTGACCTCCCCCCGACTAGTCTGGGGTAAAAAAAGGGCTTGAATACATTTAAATATCGTAACAACATTTCAAGTGCTTCAGACGTATACGGCCAGACACTGACACAGCCACAGAAGTGAGTATAATGTATTCCTCAGGTTTTCAAATGCCTTCATTTAATTTTTAATAAGCCGAGGTTGAAGTTAAAACTACATAGACATGTAGAGTCAAGATATGTTGTTAATCGACCTAATGGCATTGAGATATACAGAATTTTTTGCTTCAAGGTCACTGTGACCTCAGTGGTTAAGACCCACCCCAACTTGGGGCCTGTTCATTGTCACAAGAAGTAAATTAAAAAATCTTGCTAAATATATCAGTTTCATATGAGGTTTCAAATAAGGCACACGCTAGGCAGTGCAAAACTACAGACGTATTCCAATTTGTACTGCTTCCAGTTTCTCAGCCGGGGTGTCGATGGGAAAATCAACTGGCGGGCACAGCTTGATCGGGAAGGAAAACATTCATACTGTGAATGAAGTGAAGAGGAGGGATGCAGCGAGCACAAACTATTTAGGACATGACAATCTGCTAAGACTGTGAACGACAGAGGTGGTCTGTGAGAGAATGTTTCGAGTGAGGTGGTTTTACAGCTGATCTACAGGCTACGCCCGTTCGCCAATAACTCTGAGACAAACACCACACCTGATGGCTGCAGTAATGACGAGGACATAATCGGTTCTAGTCCTGCTGTGCTAACCTCATCGAGTTTGTGTTCGCACTAAAACTTCTTTGTAAACTCTAGTTCTGGGTGAGTATCTTCGACGGTGGCTCAGATATTGAACTAATCAAGTAGCTAAAATGGCTGAAAAAATGAGCCGCATAATAGTGTGGTAATAACTGGCCTACGATGAAGCGTTGCACTCGAGGGCAAGATGGGCTCAGCAATGTAGTTCAGTGATTCAGAACATTATCTGCCCCCTTCTAGCGGCACTCTGCATTCACACTTCTGCTGGTGAGGATCTGAGTGTGTGTGTGTATGTGTGTGTGTATGCATGTGTTGTATGCATGTGTTTGTATATCTCTGGTGTGTGTGTGTGTGTGTGTGTGTGTGTGTGTGTGTGTGTGTGTGTGTGTGTGTGTGTGTGTGTGTGTGTGTGCGCACGCATGCACGGCCTGCTCCGGAGGGAGGCGGCCGGGTTGCGATATGACATCACCC
This sequence comes from Lates calcarifer, assembly GCF_001640805.2. Classification (NCBI taxonomy): domain Eukaryota; kingdom Metazoa; phylum Chordata; class Actinopteri; family Centropomidae; genus Lates; species Lates calcarifer. The sequence continues at coordinate 16,430,277 of NC_066839.1, forward strand.
GATCTGTTGGTTTTGCTAGTCGTCCAAGTTAAGAAGTAATCCCAAGAGCAGCATGGATAAAAGATAGCACCCGAGTAGCACCAGGGTTGCCCGTCACCATTGGTGTGTGTGCGTGTGTGTGACTGACACACCTTCAGGGGTTTGGTTGTGTAGAATGGGTCTGGATCCGGCCAGGTTCCTGAGACGATAGCACCATTGAATGTCTCTGTCCTCAACCTCGTCCTCGTGCTCCCTCCCAGCAAGAGGAGGGCGCTGGATTTTCCTTGTGTGTGTGTGTGTGTGTGTATGTGTGTTTTTGTGTTGAGGGCTGGACTCAGAAGCTCCTTCACTCTTTCTCTCAGTTTGTATGTGTCTTTGTGGTCCCAGGCTGTTCAGGATCTACCTGATAAATTTTCTCCGTCTCACAGGAATGTATCAAAATGCTGGATTCTCTCCTCCATCTCCTGCACCACAAACAGAGAGAAACACACTGCTTAGTCTCAACCAACACAGCAAACTCAGATGTGTGCATAAAGCATCTGTGCACCGCGGTTTCAATATTACTTGAAAATTTCCCACAGCAAACAACAGCTTTCACCGTGATAAATGATATAAAATGAAGCAAAGCTGTGCTGGAATGAGACGGGCAATTTTTCTCAGCATGAAAACAGCAGAGTTTGACACTGACTAAATCTGAACAGAGCTGGAGGAAGAGAGATGGATGTTAGCCTGCAATAGACCATGATTAATGCCTTGAAGATGTTACACTGTGTGTGTTCTCTCATCTGAATGGCTGAGTCAGTGCGACAGACGCTGCTACAAGATACCAATTTCAACATCTACAACAAAAAGTGAAAAAATACAACTTCTCAGGAGACAACAATTTTACACTTCTAAGAGAGGGGTAAACTTTTCCAGGTAGAGATGGTCCCTCCTCACCGAAAACTTCTGCATCACACTGTCCCACCTGGCAAAATTAGAGAGAATGACTATTCTATTTACATAATCATCAACTATTAGCAGATACTACAAATGCCTGTTCTGCTAAGAAATTTAAAAAATATACCGTTAATGGTTTGTATTTCTTATTGTATTTAATTTCTTCCATAGTGCACTGTTTGTCTTTGTTTATTGTCACTGTACAGTGACAATAAAGCCTATTCTATTCTATTCTTTAAGTGTTATACTTTCTTTAATGTAGAAGATTAAAAAGTATTTTGAATAACTCATAAACTATTTTTTTAAATCAAGACAGAAAAGGGCTGAAAAGGTTTTATTGAGGCTGAAAGGATGAGGTAATTAATTTAGTCTGCCAACAGAAAATGATTTGCAATCGCAATTTTGCTAATTGCAAATTTTAAGCAAAAATGTCACTGCTTCCACCATCTCAAATATTTGCTGGTTTTCTTAATCTTCTATAATACTAAGATGAATATATCTGGGTTTTGGACTATTAGCTTGATAACACAAGCAAAGTGAAAATGTCAGGTAAGGCTCTGAGAAACTGATGGGCATTAAAATAATTCCCTGATATTTTAGAGACCAAACGATTAGTTGAGATTAAATGGTAATCAGTTAAATTATTGATACTTGTTTCCTTACAGATCATAATCAGAAGTGTACTACTTGGTTTTTAATATTGATTTTTTCTTCCATTCCTCCAAACTCAGCTTAAAATACTCTAGAATGTTTGGACCAACTGAAAATGTGGCCTGAATGCCACTTTTTTGCACACTTTTGATAGCTTGTGAATTCAATGCCATTTTACAGGCAACTTCTGATTACCAATGCCATTTGCAATCCTCTCATGGCCACAAAAAATGTTCAACTGGTGCCACAGTCCTCTGTTAAATGAGACACAGCAGCCAGCTGTTCATTAATAATCCAGATATAATGAAAACTACAGCCAAACATTTCCTACAGTTTATTCTGGATAGATTTAAAAAGGTCACAGGGCTGATGTTATGCTGATTCTAACTTCCCTTCTTACTCCATTTATAACATCCATTAAACACTTAGCACTTTATCACAACCCCACAGCCATCAACACCAGGTCACATAAGCTGTAAAACCCAGTGAAGCTCTGAAAAGTGAAGTTAATGTGCAACTGAATAAAAAGTCACTAATCTGAAAAATTCCCTAAAAGCTTCAGCTCATCAGACACAGAACATGTTAAGACACACCTATGCTTTTGACGTGTTTCACTGTACACTCACACACCAACACACAAATAAGATCTCTGCCAACTTGATGCTTCGCCCCACTGTGATGTTGACTGTATCTGCCTGAAGGAATAACACCTTGTCATCCTGAAAACAAAGCAGACAATCTAACAAGTGTCTGAAGCACCAACCCTCTGTCTCACTAACCTACTCTGTCTCAGAAAGAAAAAATTAAGCCTGTAGCACTGTCTCTCTAGCATGGGTGGAAGTCAGACTACATGGCAGGAAGCTCCTGCTAGCTGCGTAGCTCAATGAGTAAAATGTAGCACAATCACAGAATAAACCTTCAGTTTTATTTCCCTATGGCGCTATCAATACTGTGCATTAAGAGAAAAATCCAGCATTGCGTGCTCTACTCTGTTAAAATGTCATCAATTTGTGATATTCTATCTATTTGTGACAAAGGTAATATAAATTACTTTGGTGCGGCCACCCTCTATGAACCCATCTTATCTTCTTCCACCTCAGTTACTGATTTTCTCCATTTTCCAGATCAAATTTTCTGCAACCCCTGGGAGAACAGTGTCCTCTGTGGCATGTACGTGTAGATTAGGAAAGTCAGAACAACACTGGTGCCAGTTGTTTTTTTCTTTTCTGACAAAAGAGAAAGAGAGTCAAGAGAGAACAATCTTGTGTGCTGCGTCTGGATGAAGCTACTGACAACAGACTCACGATGATGAAAGCTCGGGCTGCATTACCTTCTGTTCTACAGATGCTACTGTCAATGGAGGAACTGATTGCTTTGCCTGTTTTATGACACTTTTCTCTTTATGTGACTGTTCCAATGTTCCAACATTGGTACTAAATGTCTTGAGAGAAGGTCTCAAAGCTCTAGCCTGACATCAAAGCCAGATGTTTACCATTAATGATTAAAAGAGTATACATGGTCCAAATCTCTATGTGATATAAAATCATGTCATCTACATTTCACCAACTTCCTGCAGGAATCAAAAAGATGTTACCCAATAACTACATGGACCTGGAAATCCAATAATTTTGCAATTTGCCTTGATGTTGCATTGGACACTCACACAAGTTATTAAATGACCTACAGGCCACAATCTTCAGCAGCAAATACACAAATAAGCAGAGAAATAGTCTTCTCTTCTGATGTTCAGCTAGCTCAGCCAGTGGCACGCACAGCTCTGGCACCCCACAGACCCGGGTTAAAGGTCAAAGGCTCCCAGTCTTTAATTGCGGTCTGAGACACAGGCAAAATGTAATACTAGGCCTGGGGCAATATGAACGCCAATTTGTAGATAGAAGCATGGTTGGTGTGTTATTGTGTACAGAGCAGAGATGGTCCCTCTGGCCTTAACTGGAAGCAGGGTGCAGTCCACTCCATCTGCTGAAAGGTCAGCTCTGCTAGAACACTGAGACGAGCTGTACCCAGAGGAGGACGGGGGAGAAAGCAAAGGAGACAAATGTATGGACACGCTCCATTTCACTCAGATCTACAACATAGACACGAACACCGCACGCTGCAACAGAGTCCAACATTAAGTGGAAACGGCTTCAGCCACCTGCATGCATGTGTGTATGTGTACACATTTTTGCATTCTCTGGGGAGATACAAGGAGATGACCTGCTGTGGAATCAAGATGTGTGCTGGAAACAGAGGCAAACAAAGCACGTGCCAAACGAGCTGACATTTCTGCTCTGGAAACACCAATTTAGGCTGGCAGTGTGAGACAAACCCAGACATGCGCCCTCCCCTCCTCCACCAGCCGGCCTGTCGACAGGCGGCACCACCTGGCTGACTGCTCTCTCCTTCTCTCTCTGCCGCTTCCTCTCTCTGACATCCTGACAGCTAGCTCTGGCTACCAGCACCAGGGCACTACCACTCCTGGCCCGCTGTCCGCACTGACATCCTACAGCAGCAGCAGATGACCAGATGGGATTCTGGGAAGATGTACAGCAGCTTTTTCTTTATGGAACATTGTCAAAGGAGATAAGAAATGAAAAATAGAGAAAAAAGACCTTATACTCAGGGTCATTTTGTTAACCCTTACTCACCATATGCACTGATTCTGCTGTATTTTCTAAATAGACTAGGACTGAATGAAAAAACTCTCATCACACTTAGACTGCTTTTTAAAAATCATTTTACAAATTTTTTACCTTGAATAATAGCTGTTATGCAACAGTAATTAGAAACTTCAATTTTTTTTTCTACAATTACTCTAATTCAATACAATTCAATGTAAAAACTAGGACATGTAAGTAGTAAATCCTGGTGTCACACGAGCTGAATTGTAATATTAAATTAAATTTTAGATGTTAAGCTGCTACTATCACATTCAGATTGTTCGAAACTGAATACCATTGAAATTGTAATTCTTCCTTTTAGGTAACAAAAGCTAAATGACAGATTTTAATGAAGCCACAATGGAGCATTGTGTAGAATCTTAGTTTCTTTTATTAACTGTTTTGGATTCCAGCTCCTGGACTCACTTCATCTCTGAATGTCTCAAACACACAACTACTGAACATTTTTACATGTGCTCACTTAATTAAAGTCCCCATTGTCCTCATTAGATCCTATTCTGGAGCAATAAGAACAGAAATATAAAAATGAACTCAACCCTTTCAACTTTCAACTCGTAATCTCTATTGATTTCTACCATTACTGCTTGGCTCCACTTCCATCTATCCTCCAATAACTACACCTAGCTTAGGTTTTTTTTTGTGACTTCCACATGCTATCCCCTGTGTCAGAGTGCCTGAGTGTGTGTAGATGTGTCTATATCTATGCTCCCAAAAGACCTATTCTATTGGAAGCAGTTCATCTTAGATTCCATTTGTTCCCAGCCTTTTCCATCATGCCTGGAATGTTATTAGTTCATTAGATGTTAGCAGTTGTTTTAAAACCCTGTGTAAAAAAGAGGCAACATGTGACTTGGCATCATGAAACAAGTTACTTGGACTGAGATGTTCTGCTTGTATGAGGTTAAATCTGCAGCACAAAATGGGGAAAAAAAAGAAGCTACAGTCCACCAAGCCATTTGCCTCGAAACCTTGCACAACTACTGAACTGGCCTCCTTTGTTCTGCACACAAAAGATGCCCCAGCTGTAATAGAAGTCCTTGTATTCATGAGGCAACTAAATTTGTCTTATTCACACAATCTTTTTGAAACTTAAACCTATTCTTGCTGGTTAGCAACAAGGTTCTGAAACAACCACTGTGCGATGAGAGAGAGAGAGAAAGAGGCTGAATTCACAACAGCTTATTCTTAACTTTCTGCTTTACTGCTTGGTATTTTTCAATGTCTGTAGTTAATAAGAACAAACTCAGTAAGATCATGGGGGTGGAATATTTCCAGTAAAATTTTCCATGGGAAGTTAAGTTAGGGGATTTGGAATGATTTGAATTAGAAATTAGAAATGAATTAGAAATTACAAATTTGGGGTAATTCATTTGAACCGTATCATGCACAAACAGAAGTATAAACATCTTGTTTTGTCAGAGATTTGGCAGAGATGAATTCAAACTACTACAAATTACAAACTAAAACAACAAAAAATGAATGCTGTATAAAATAAATATATGTTAGCTATCTTATATTTAGCATATCTGATTTACTGGCAAGATAGCTACTGTATAAACACATTTTGATTTATTTTAGTAACTTTAATACCATGTATCAAATATATCTACCCCTGTAATATCATCAAAGCTTAGTTGACTGAATGTAGTCTGTAGGCTCAAATGTGTGGCTTCAATAGTCTGCTGTTGTGTGCAGGAGTCTAGAAATTATCTGTGCATGTGGTGGAGGAATGCACAGTTCATGCAGTGGGTGTGGCCCCAATATCTCTGTAGTAGGTATTGTGCTGTATGCTTGGGACTGAGGAGTGAAGAGTGCACAGTAGAAGTTCAACTGAATTTGCATTAAATCTGGTTGTTTTAACCAGTTGTTGGTTGTTTAAGATTATACTGCAAGATTACTTTTTCCCCCCAACTACATTAAAGTTCCTTGTTATAGGCTAACCAGCAATTTTCCAAATTTCCAGTTAATTCCCCTTAATTCCCATATATTCTCATTAATCCCCATGACAAGTTTCCAGGTTTGAAAATTCATGGAATTTTGCGACCCTAGTAATGAGTACTTTCACTATAACTAACAGTCAAAAACTCAAAGATATCTCAAAGATATTAAGAGTTTTACACCATAGAAAACTTAAAAAAATAAAAAGTTCAACTATGAGAGGCTGGAACCAGGGAGTTTTATATACATATATATACAAATAAATATATATATATACAATAAATTCTATCATCATCATTTAACTGCTCAAAATTCTGTATACTTTTGCACACTCTCTTTATGATCGACTTTAACTGACTAGATTTCACTTTGGAAAGGCTGACCCAGAGTACGTCTCTCTCACTGACCTCCAGTAGCTGGGTTTTGTCGTACTCTCTGCGGTACTGGTAGATACACTGGCTGAGAAGGGAGTACAGTCTCTCCAGTTGCTCCACGCTGTAGCCCTCACTCTTCTTCACCACCATATCCAGTAGCACCTGTGGAGAATCATACAAACAAATACATTACAAATAAAGTATTAAAGATTTATTTGTTTATTCAAGAACTGTGTATGGAGAGGTAACAATGCAACAGACACAAACAGACAGTGGTGAATAACTGGTCACACAAGCCAAGCACTGATGCTGGAGCATGGAGATGAAGCATTTGGAGGTCAGCTGTATTCAAAAGCAATTAAGATCAGAGTGACAGCTAATTAAAGCTAATCATAATTAGAACCAAGTTTACATTTCACTGCTACTTTAATTAAAACATTCTGGACAGTCACAGGCCCTTTTAATTGACCTGTTCCTCACATTTTACCCACGCCAATGTCTGTGTGTATATGTGTGCCTATTTAAACACAGGGCTCATCAAAATGCATGGACTGAGACAGCAAAGGCACAATAATTAAAGTTACCATCACTGACACAAGGCAAACAGAGAAACGTCAGCAGAAATGAGATGGTTTGTATGTGTGTGTGTGTGTGTGTGTGTGTGTGTGTGTGTGTGTGTTTGTGTGTGTGGTGTGTGTGTGTGTGTGTGTGTGTGTGTGTGTGGAAAAAAGATCGCGACCATGTGTTACACACATAAAACCAAGGCAATGTCAAGATTAATAAAACGTGAATGTTTGTCAAAGCCTCTCATCAGTGAACATCTGAGAGATAATTACAGTGAGCAAAAGAAAAATTACAGAGGCAAAAAAGGTTAGCATTGTATTAATCGCTGCACTCCATCTGACTATGATTTCAGGTTTAAATGACCGGACAGTTGTCTTGATTAAAGTTGCAGACCAAAGCTTCACATCAACAAAAACTTCAGTAAAGACTTAATCCCAACGATTTAACTCGTGACCACAAATTTGACTTTAAGGGCAGTTACTTCACTTTTTAAGGACGTCTTTGCATCACAAACTGATCTCTGATGAAGTCGGAGAAGAGTGACTTACAAACATGAGCTGCCCTTGGGAACCACTGTAACTGTTAGCAGTTCAAACTAAATAACAGGTGAAATTATCTCTTGAAATGTGACAGTGTAAACATTATGTATTTAATGTCATCCAGTACACAGAGCTATGTTTAGGTTTATGCTGTATACTTGGTTGCCAAATTGTTATTAAGCAGCACTGACTATGAGTCCCAGAAAGTCTCCTAAGACAACCGTCAAGGGAAACTCTGACTACTGTTGCATGACTACTCCTTCATCTACCCACTCTATTGTTGACAGTAAAAGTAATGGAGCAACATGGGAGATTATTAAGATTTGTCAGAGGTCCACATTCTTTTCAGTGTTTTCTTGTTTTAGATTTTTTTCGTTGCATAACAGAAACCCATTACAAACTTGTAAAACTAATTCTGCCCCACACTGAGCACAACAGCGGTACGAGAGAGAAATGACACCTGTTACAGGATTAGACGCTTGGTAGCTATTTAGCTCCTACGGCAACAAATGAGTTTTAGGGAGCCATGTTTTAAGGTTTTGCATTTTGACTGGTAGATTAACTTGAGTTTGAAAAACCATCAATATTGAAAAGAAAGAGGAAAACATTCCAGCTATCTCTTGTATTCTGTCACTGAAAAAAAGTTTCATTTTCTATGCTCTACCAGCTTGACTTCCACTGGGTTCTTATCATTCTGAACTCAATAGCCTGGAAACATGACTTCGAGTAGATAATGCCTTTCAAATATTCACACTTCCATAACTTAATCTGGCAGTCGAGGAGGATTCACCGGTAATATGCCTTTGACATAAAAACCGCCACCTGGCCAATCTAATAACTTGTGGTCCCTTGACAAATAAAAGGCGCATACAGAAGCTAAGAACACTAAGACTTTCTCCAATATTGAGAATTCATGCAAAGTGATAATGATCATCAAGGCTGCCTTCAAAAAGTGAAGTCAGATGCTCTGCATTGCATATTTTATTAGCTTCCTTTTGTACTTTTTATGCAGTAACTCTGGTCTAATCATCAAGGGACATTTCAGGTTTCAGTTTCAACCCAGCCATGAGACCTCATAAGAGGAGGACCAAATGGAGCACATCACGCTCAGATGCCAATTTTCACAACACATGCATAAAAGCTTTAATTAGCATCATTACAACCCATCTCACGTGTGTATAATAATATGAAATTCTCTGTAAGATACTGCTCCAGTCTTCCTTTCATCCAACTGCTACTGCATTACTTTCTATTTTTTATTGTGTTTTCCATCTTTTGCTTTAAGTGCATTTCACTACTTTATGGTGCAGCTTCTCTCCTTTATAGTGCATCTTCTCACCTCCAGCCTATTTCGGTGTTTTATAGAGCCTCTCCTCACCTCTTCTTCAACCCCATTTTTTCAGACAACACTTTTCCGACTTTGTTTCCAGCGCATGTGTCTTTTCGTTCCCTTCTTGTTCGTGTCTTTCCTTCCCTCCTCCACTCTCTTCATCCCCTCAATTTATTCTCCTGTTACTGTTAGCCAGCTGATTGCAGCCGTGTACTTCCCCAGCCTTTGTCAGCTTGATCAGGATGTCTGCGACAGTGTGGGGTAAATGGTGGAGTGTGTCTTACACAGGCTCAGTGATTGAGTGAGCTCACCGCACACAAAGGGGCAGTAATCCCATGTGTTAAAGACTGCTACTGACATGGACCATTTAACCTCACCCCCTCTAAACTCTCTGTTCCATCTTCCCCTCCCCATCATTACTCGTATCCTTTTCTTTACTCACATCTCTATCTATCCCCATGTTTCTACAGATGGAGCATGGAGTTACATTAGTGCTTGAATTCAGCCTGTGAGAGATGATGTGATCATAAAGGGAGTTTTTGGCTGTGTTAACTTCCACTGTAACACTAATTAATACTGGATTTATATGCATGTCTCATAGTATGTGCAAACCAGACAATTATCCCTTTTTAAATAGCATTTGCCAAAATCAAAATGTTATGCTAATGTAAAACAAAACACTAAATGGTCATAAATACTGAGAAATATAAATGGAATAAAACAGAAGTGATTCATGTGACTGGATTCAGGCAACAGACTGGGCACCAAGACATGTCATCACACAGTACTGCATCTCTGCTATTTAACCTCTGACCTATGAACTAGATGGCATGCTGGTTCTAGACACACCATTAACCCCATGCACTGGCATGCTGGTATTACTTATATTTCTCAGGCCTTCCGGACCAGGTTAGGATCACTGGGAGACAATTAAACCACCAACTGGTCTGGGCTGCTACATTTATCAGACTCTTCAAGCTGCTTTTCTGACACCAGATTTTCAAATACAGGCCTTGTGCCTCCACTTACTATGAAAGGCAGAGACACAGCTACATCAGTCTGATTGGATTATGAGCACTCCAGAGCATGTATTAATAAATGAATGAATGTCACCTGTGGCATTTAACAGAGTTTTCAAGCTGTGCTAGTTGCCCTCTTAGCCCACACCCAGAGTACACTTGTACATCTCTACAGGGACCTAAAACACTGGCAGTCAGCAAAAGCAAGCTTTTCTGTTGGTTTTATGTATGGTGAACTCACCCTTACAGGCCCATAGAAGAAAAAAAAAGAAAAGAAAAATAAAACAACCAAAGTTGCTATTATGTTATTGCAAAATGTTGATGGCAATATAATACTTTTATTATGCTCCAATTCAATGTGAAAAAATGCTGCTGTGGTGCTTTGAATATACTATAATTTCATGCTTCAAGTTTGCTCCATGCAAAGCCTTCAAACAAACAACATGTAACCAATGGTATATGCAGATGGGTGGTAACTGTGATATAGTCAAGGGTTTTTGATCACTGAGGAATTCCTCACTAGCTACATGCGTGTGTGTGCCTGTGCATGTGCGAGTGTGTGTGTGTGTGTATGTGTGTGTGTGTGTGTGTGTGTGTGTGTGTGTGAAGAGCCTTCCTCAGTACTGAGTGAGACAGGAGTTACCAGGCAATGAGGGAAAAAAAAACAAGGATTTGAAGCCCAACAGTTGCTGTCACTAGGGATACTATTAAGCCCTCAATATCTGCCTCTAAGAGAACAATTCACCCCCTTCTTCCTGTTTCAGCTTAGATTTTTTTTTTCTTTTGTTCCCAACACTGGCAAAAGAATTAATTATAAATGACTCTGCTTTGCTTGTTACCATGAATGGCTTCAGCGATGGCAGAGGGTGGTTGTGGCACTAGTGGTGAGATGTGGATGGTGATTTGCTGATATAAAAAATATCCAGTCACAGTGGCAAATAATGTGCCTTACAGGACACTCGGTCACACAGGTAATGTAATATTGATAGTGCTGTAAGGGTCAGAAGCAATCACGACAAATCATATTACCATGGTCTCAGCTCATTAAAATGAAACGATCATCCCTTTCAGCTGGGCATGTAAAAAGCCTGCTGGGGTTGGCAATTCATCTTAAAAATGCAATGGTTGCCTTTACTTCTAACATTAAAATCACTGGAACATGCCCAGCTATTTAATAGCTTTGAATTCTCTTTATGTCGGTACAGTGGAGCAAAATGTATAGATTGTCATTTGGTAAGGTCATCTGTGTAAGATCTGTATCACACAATTTAACATATTAATACATTTAATCCACTAATATTGTTTAAGAATGGCATTACCTGTCTATTTGCGATTTTACTATATGGTCAAAGAAGTTTTTTTTCCCTCATTAAATTCCATTCCATGTTTTCAATTTGAGATCGGTTAAGGAATTGTGTTAAATCAGTGGAAAGCTTAGAGATTAAGGGCCAGTTTCCTGGACAGGATATAAACTAAATCAGGTTGAGGCCATGATTAGGTCTGGACATGAGCTCTAATTACCTGATTTGATTTGATTTGGATTCATTAAGTCTAGAATCAATTCATTGCCATTCTTGATCATTTAGATACATTAGTGTAAGCAACACTGTTGTTTGCCTGAATATTCAAGTTCCAGTTCACATTATTGGCTAAATTGTGAATTGTTATAAAAAGTGGATTAAGGATTAACTTTCCTTGGCAAAAATTACTAAAACATGGTACATCTTTTTTTTATTTTTTTTTTTTGGGGGGGGGGGGGGGCGTGACACATGGACTGTCAACAGCAGATACTTCAACTGAGTACAGATCATAACCATCAGCACAGACAGGACAGAAAATGAAAGTCTGCTCACTAATTCATCTACGCTTATTGTGTTGACAAGACATCAGTCTACTATCTGCACAAAGATGTTAGCTAATGTTCACTCCCCGGCAGGAACAGACTGAATAAAGCAGAATCCACACTGTTGACTCACCTTCCATGGCCTCGTAGCCAGAGGTAGTATATCCTCAACAAACCCAAACCAAGAGCTCAGATCAGTATGTGGGATCTTTTTTTCAGTCTGACCCTCTAAAAGGCACATTCTCTAGATTAGCTACTAGATCGAGTTAACAATGAGTCATGACAGTAAACTACACGGGTCTGCATAGATTGTAAGTATTCATATTATCGTTTACAGGACTGTCAGGACTAAAGGTGGCTCATATAGCCAGCTATTATCTATGTTACTTTTTTAGCTTAAAAATACGTTTTCTCCACAACAAATGCTAAGCTTGAACTTGTGATTTTATGAATCAATACTGGATCATTCATGTAAAAAATTCATCCAAAAAAGTTTTTTAAACCAGCCCTGACCAAAACTAAAATGGTAAAGTGGCTTTCCTAAACACATCTTAAATTTAATTTTTCTTCACTATGGACTAATGAGACCAAACAAAGCCTGAGAATGTTAAATACAGGACAGTATTTGTATAGCTTAATATCACAAACAACATCTCATTGGCTTTATAGCTCACAGAGTTTCAGACCCAGCCCAAGCTTTCTGGGGAGACACAAAAATAACCCTGGCTTAGAGCTGAGAGATATGGCTGTAATCAATGTAATATTATTGGAATATTTCATACTTTATCTATGTATCACAATGTGGCAATACACCATACATGCATGCACTTGCTACAACTGATTCTAATAAAGCAGTGTCTTTCTCTTTCAGCGTTAACATCATGGCAGAGCACTTCACATATTGTCTGATATATTTACCATTATTTAAAGCAACAGAGGAAAGCACGCCACTTAGTGAACAAACTATCTTATCCATTGTCCATCCATACATGTCAGATTATAGATGTAATTGTTTGACATTAAGCCCAGCTCCACCATTATGTAACTGTATCAGCAAGGTGTTTTTGTAGTTATAGTCTGGGCCAAATCAACTGCAAATATTATAGAATAAAATGCATCACTGTCAGACTGTGCCACACTGTCCTACTGGAGGGTAATTATTGTCACTCATCTCTCACTATTTGTCACTATTCTTATGAGGGTATTTGGGCAGTTCCAAGGTAATTTTTTTCTATGTTAAAATTAGAGCTATGGTAACAATTTCCACCACTTGGTAGAGAAATGTGGAGGTGGTGGTAAATTATGACAGAAAAATACCTTCAGAGGGAGTATTTATCAGGGAGTAGTTAAGTGCAAGGTTAAGGTATGAATTATGAATGAACGAGAGATGTACATGTGATAAAGCCACCTTTACTCTTCTGCTTTCATTTGACGGGAAGAAAAAGTTTTCGAGAAAGAAGTAAGTCTAAGAAAAATATGATGTTTGGTGAGTAGGCTACAGGAGAGAATTTTAATATTTTATAGATTCAAGACAGCAGAGATCCAATATCACCAGGTAATAAAGGAGGAGCAACCCTAGCACGGACTTAACACAAATAACCCCGAACACACCTCCACACACCCCTGCAAAATTACCTGATACGGAGATGATGCTTTCAAAAATAAATGTACTGATGGCAAAAAAAAAATTAATAAAGAATAAGTTCAGAATAAGGTCAAGGTTATGGAAAGGATTAGGTATTGGCCAGCTACAGTTAAATTTAGGGTAAACCTCAAGGGAAATACAGGTTAATCAATGCAATGTCCTTTATATGTGTAGTGCAACCAGTGTGTGTTTTTGTGTGTCATGGAGGGATGGGCGTTTAACAGTGAAATGAGCTGACCAAGCACTAAGCATTTCAGACTGTTGTTTATGCATTATGAGAATATGTTTTCAAACTATACAAAAACAGCCTGGAAAACTGGATACATCTAAATAAGCTAGTGCTGCTGCTTAAAGCTCTATAGTAGATTTCTGCCATCAAGGGATTTTTGAGGTGATGAGGCTTGTAATTCATTAACATGAACCTCCTTATAAATTCATTATCAACACACACACAGTTTTAATTGGTAATTGAAAACAATTGTAAGACACTAACATGCCTGAGAGCAATGTTTGTTAGCTGATATTTCCTAGACTTCATTCAAAGCTCTATTGCTTTTTTTCTTACTTTACCATGACTGGGATTCGCACCTTTGCCAATAACATTCACATTTCCATCAGTCCAAATGCTAAAGAGTACTTCTGCTTCGGCTGGCAGACCACTACTGTTGGCAACTACTGTATTTGCCAAGGTTGACAAAAAAGAAGCCAAGCTTTTAAACATCCTTTTCATGTACTGTAATCATAAATACAAAATCCCACACAACCTATATCTTTAGTTTATATAAGCCAAGGGCTGAGTGGGAAGCAAGAGGTGTGAGAACTGCGTAAGGGCATAATAAATCACCCTGAAGGCTTGGCAAGAAGGCAAGCTACTACAGAACATGAAGAAAACAGGAGAAACTGCTATATTTATGTTGTGTGAGCTATTGACACTACTGGCCCCTAACACGTATGGCCAAGAGGCACAGCTATGCAAGTGCAATTACATGCAAATAGCAGCACTGTCAAAGCCATCAGTGGGAATGAATGAAAATAAAAGAAGCACTTTAAACGCTATCTATTTTTATTGACAATCAAAGGCTGGTCCAGCACTACTATTAAGCTGCTCTCTTTTGAACAGACATGTGCCATGGCTACTTCGCCAGTGGGTCCCCCGCTGTTATTAGTACTAAAAATGAAGGAAAATGACAAACTGAAATGAGGCCATTTCTGTTGACAGGCTTCTCTAAAACAGGAAATCCTGACATGCTGTAATAGCTAAGCATCAAGCCAAAAGACTCCATACTGTGCCAGCAACTAGAAACACTAGCTCCTTCTAGGCAGCTGCTAAAGAAAACAGCAGAGCAGACGATAATCTGTGTGTTCTTGGTAAGATGGAGGAAAAATTGCCGGGCCAGATTGGATTTCTTGTGACTGAATTCTCGTTTGCAATCGTCAGCACCACTTCTTCCAGTCCATCTGTGGACAAGTGTCTGATTATTGATGAAAGAAACAGCTGAGAATAAGAAACATTTTGGAGCAGTGAGAGAAACAAGCCTCAGGACCTATTTATTCATGCTGAGGAATTCATTTTGATCCAGACGGCATCAAGCATCATTTCAGTGAAACTGGCAATAACAGAACTTGATTTTACTAAGTGAATCAGAGCAAATAACTGTGCCATGGCTCTGAAAGGCGGGATGTGAATACTGATATAATACCATCTCTGTCCTACAGGCTTTGAGTGTAGGGTCTGTGAACAAACTCATAACACTCTGATGGTATTTAATTCCAGAGAGATTTCAGAGCCTCTTCCATCAAGTTAAAAGTCAGAAATAATGAGCCCTCTACAATCAATGAATACGAGTGAAGGAAAAAGGAAGGAACAGTACACCACTCACTGCGGGCCCTAATACACATCAGGCAGCGTGCCAGTCCCAGCTCTGCCAGCAAATATCTGCTTAAATGGTGACTCTCATCCTGCACACCGGAAATTCAATTTGTTCCGTAAGCCGGGGATGAAAAAGCAATTATTCACAGCCCCCTCTTTTCACGATCTGTTTCTTTAAGATATCTCCCTTCTTCCCCCCACTAACAAATAAACCTCCAGATTAGTGCTGTGTGTGGCTGTTCATAGGGGCATCCAGTTGAAGCACTAGGATCAGACCAACTAAAAAGCTTGTCAATCAATTTGAAAGATGGAGTCAGGTTCAGCAAGACAAGATACGTACCTCACCATCCCCATCATCCCCATGGGACATGGGTAAAAGCCACTAGATAATGGCTTGATAGCATGTCACTACGTAGCATGGAGGAAAGAAGTAAGTGAATGTCAGAAGAACACTTCTTTTACACCAATTACACTACAGAGCGCCCTAAAACCAAGCCCCCCCACCCGATCAGTAAGAAGTGCTGTCAGGGGAGCCCACTGAGCCAAGGCTCCAATTTACACTTGGGGTATTAGGTGGGACCCTAGCGTGACTGTGCAAAGTACAGCAGAGCTGTTTCACATGCTCTCTGTTACTTGAACACATCCTGGGACAAGTTGGCAGATCTAGTGGGGCAGAGAGAAGCTCATGTTTGAGTCATAACCTCATTTCTTTCAAATGTTGCAGGAACAACACCTGTTGATTGAGGGATGTGAAAAAGACCTGCCACTGTAATTGGCTCCCTCCATGTCTGGATAGCAGAGAAACAAAATGTTGATAGTTGAAAGATGAAAAGGGAAGAAAGAAACAGTGGCATAACCATAGGGTGAGTGGAAAGGCAGGATAAGCCTCAGAGGTTAGAGTTAGCCATCTGAGAAGGGCAGTGTGACAGCATCAGCCCTAGACAGACCTATGGATCTGGAGGGAGCTTAAGGCTGGTCACTCATGATTGAGTTTCCCCAGCCTCCATACCTTAAACCCCCACCCCCTACCCCCAGAAAAAAAAACATTCACCATATCTGCTGCCTTCTACTGTATGCCTCTGTCGAATAATGCTAGACTTCTAATTACCCACATACCAGCTCTCTGCAACCTTTTCTATGGTTGGAAGCTATAGAAAGCATGGAGGACAAAGGGGTGGATTTATGCCAAGTGCAGAAGGCTTTTGAGATGAGAACCATATATCTCACAAGCCAGTGCATGTGACAGGGTACGCTAGCAATAAAATGGGAGAACAGGTCTAGCTACCTCTGCTGGCTCACTAAAGATAACAAGAATGCTTAGTCCTCAAAAGGGAGAAGGCCAAGTATGAACGTCAGAGCCATTTTTACCCCACCACCTCTTAAATGTCTGTACACAAAAGGTGATTTACCAGCCCAAAGGAAGCAATAAGTGAATAATCAAGAGTATAGAAATAAACTACAGCTGTTTCTTTTACAGAAGGGAGAAGAAAACACTCAAAAAGTTCTTCACCCACACTGCCAACAACTTTTAAACAGAAACCCATATGAACTTAACAAAAGACAAAAACAAAAGCATATTGGAAACATTTTTAGATTATAGCTCCACTTTTCTATAATCATGATCTAATTAGTCAGTTGCAAAATGTGACAGTTCACCACAGCTGGTTCTGCTGCAACAAATTAGTCTATATTTCAGTGTTCTCAAATCTACTTGTGGGATTTAGGGCTTTCTTAAAGTCCTTAGTATATATATATATATATATATAATATATATATATATATATATATATATGTATAGAAATCAAAAATAAATACATTTTAATATTTGGCTACGCTGTAACTAGAGTTTTCTGTCTCCCGAGATGGTCTGTAGCTACATGATTCATTCTGCTTAATTGTTAAGTTAATTATTTTTGTGCTGCAGCTTTTTTCAAGTGCTTTCATACATCAACACTGATTCCTAACTGCTGAAAAAACTATATATATGAAATGATCACAACCATAAGACATGACTGCAGACATTTTGCACAACCATGTTCCTCTTCCTGCTGTCACATCATCATTTTGATACAGATCACACTACCTGTAAAATCTCTAATCCACATTCAGTGAATGATGCCAAATCACCCCAGCTGTTAAATTCTTCATGGTCTGAATTAAAATGATGACCGTGTAAAATCAAGCAAGATGGTGATGGGGCACGCACTGGGGTTTTAAAAAGGCAACAGTGAAGGTGGTCCCCTGAGGCCGGCATCTTTATGCTTTTTAGCAGATTTTCGGGTACATTTTTCATTAACAATGCTGAAAATGTCAACCAATTTTGTAATAATACAATAAACCAACAACTGACAAGACAACAGAAAGATGCACAACAATCGGGTTGAAAATCCCAAAAACAAACAACATTTGACTGGGAATTTAAATATAACTCACACTGTGTGCTCAAAAAAGTCACAATTTTCATCTTAAGCAATAAACTTACTGTTTAAGTACTGCCATGGGATAAAGGGTTTATATTGGATGAATAAATAATCAATAACAACTTCTGTCTCAAATATATCCACACGCATTCCAGTGAATCAACGCTTGGCAGTAAGTAAACACTAGAAAAAAATGTTTAAAGTGCCTCCACACTAAATTCACCTCAAATACCACATATAGTGTCTACAAAACAGACTTTTTTAATCCTTGTTGGATTTTTGTCAGGTCTTTTGTGAAAGTCTCCAGTCTGTGGGCACTTACCACTTTTCTTAAAATGCAAGAAACATAATTTTAATAGATTATCTTTTTATAGTTTTGAGGGCACAGTGTACAATTTGGATAATTAATTCTTCCATTCACTTGTCATTTTAGGAAAAGCACAGGTGTTACTAATAACATTAAAAATGGCTCTGTTCTATTCAAGCATCCCACTAAGTCATGACAGTTTGACAATATGCCAGCACGCTAACACCAGCAGCTTAAAACTGAAGCTGCTAAATGGAATTCAGCCATCATTCATTTTATTTCTTACACCTGTGCTTTTGTTAGTTTCCATGCTGTACTGAAAACATGCTGAACCATGACCCAAAACCACAGTGCTAATCAAACTGAGAATTCAGGGCACTGTTACATCACTAATAGGCAAAATAATTTAAAACATTTTTACCAAAAGTTGCTGGTGGTCAACCACTACTGGAGGATGTGGAGGGACTGGTTGTGGCTCTTCCTCTGTCCTTTCAACAGATCCTTTCAACTGCTCTGACGGGCTCCCTTTGCATTTCCTCACTTTGGAAACCCCTATGAAGATATAGATGGATGAATGATGGAAAGAAGGTTAACAATGAGGGATATAAAGAACTAAAGCAGTGTGATAGCAATCAAAAAAAGAACTTTAAATGAAAGACAGAGCTACTTTTCACACCTCATTTTGTTTTTCTCAGAATCACTGGAAGCACAAACTGGATAGTTTAAAAGAAAATAAATTCCAACTGCTGTGGCTAAAAGATTAATGCAATACTAGGGTATAAGAGAGAAAATCTATTTGAAGCTACAACCAGCTATTGAGTGCACAATATTTCACATCTGGCCTGGCCTGTCCATTTATAACAGTGTTTGAAATTGAAACATTTTGATGGAAACAAAAGGGCTGGCTCAGCTTGTAATGAGAATGGAGGCGGGGTAGATGAGTTATCTGTTGTTTAAGGAGCCACAGTTTGTTTGTGTTCTATTGTGTGATCGTGCCATCCTCTGATGGCTTCTCCATATTCTAGCAGCATCATTACCTCAGCCCTCCAGCTGGCATCTGCTCATCACAAGTTCAAACCACAGGCCCGTAATCAAACACATGAACTTATTGGCTTATCTCTGACATGAATACTACACCCCAGTAGACAGGGCATAATGGCTCATGCCAAAGAAACAAAATATATGGCAGAGTCAGCCAGCCAGGCCAGCCAACATTGTGAATCTTTTATGGAGAAAAAACATTTGAGGATACATATCAGAGGGTGTGGAGTTTCTACAAAGGTACACATAACTTTAGAGCCCTTGGAGTTTCTCTATTGAAATATATCATCTGCTAAGCCAGGGGACAGCATTTTTATATTCTGTATCTTACGTTGCATTATTCATATCCTCTTCTCTATTTTAAAAGCTAAACCAAGTGTAAATCAGAGAAGCTGGATGGTAATCAAAAAAATAATTTATCCTCATAAGTAAGTGGCGGGCACCGGCTGGATGTGTGAAAATTAACAGATTTTCTTAACTCACTTAATTGCATAACTACAGTTAAGACTGAATGATTGGCATGGAAAATGAGGAGGCCAAAAAAGTAGCTGAGACCTTGCACCTGTTTCTTCACATTTCAAAACTTCCTTCAGATGCAGTTAAAACTCAAGAGCATACACTATTGGAAAAAAAAGTCAATATAGCTAATTGATAAGGTGTCCAAAAAGTGATTGACAGGCTCAGCTATTTCACTTGTGATCCAAGACCCACAGACAGAAAACAGTATTTGAAATATACCATGCATCAGCCACTAAGCAAATTAGGTTACTTTTACTCATGGGTAAAAAATGCTGTCAGGAAATGCTGAAGGCATTAAATAATATATTAAACACATACTATCACAGTAGGAGAAAAAGCATTGTGTTGCATTTAACCAATGGTCTAGTGTAAGTCTAATTTATACCTTCTCTGTCTTGATCTTCCTCAGCACTTTCTGTTACTGCCCTCCCATCCTGGGGAGGGTGCTCCTGAGTTGGATGGCTCTCATGTTTGTCTTTGTGCTCTTCCTGTTCTGGCTTGTTAGAGCCTTCGGCCATGCTCTGAGGAGTCCTTTTCTCTGCCTCACTGCTCCTCTTGAGGCTCTGCGAGTCCAGACTGTCCATTGACTCGTTTCCATTCACACAGTCCACTTGTGATAGTAGGAGACCCTCTGTGTGCTTGGGGTGGGCCTCAGCATCTGAGGACTCGGACGTTTCAATCAAAGGCTGGAAGTCAGCCTGCTTGGCCTGGGTATCCCCATCTGCTGCCTTGGGATGAGAACTGCCACCAAGGAAATGCAGCTCAGTGTGTTTCTCTGTGTTCTCAGACTCTGCCTCTTTGGCTGTGGACTCCTCCTCCTTAGGTGTTGGCTCCTCTCTGGCTCCACTGACATCTGGAGGTTCAGCAGGGGCCACAACAGGAGGCTCGTTGGAGCTCTCCTCCTCTGTAGAGGGGGCATGGGGATGGCCATTGGGTTGGGGACCCGTGGTATCGCAAGATGATTCCTCATCCTGCGTCAAACATGAGTCACTGGGCCCTGCAGCTTCCACCTCTGCCTCTGGCTCATCCTCCTCCTCTTCTGTTCCTTTCTTATAGTTCTTCTTCTTACGGATGATGCCCCGCCCCCAAGATGGCCGCCGACGAATCTTCCGCTTTATATGATCTATGATGGAGAGAGAAACAATAGTGAGGAAACCTTATTCCTAATTCAAACAAGCACAATTACTAAAAGAGACTACAGTGGCCAGCTACTCAGGCAGCTGACTGCTGTTAACAACTACAATTACCATCCTCTAAACAAAGGAAAAAATTGTAATCATTTCCAGTACATGACTGGACACGGAGTACATGACTGGACACGGAGTACATGACTGGACATGTACATCTTTAATCAGCTCTCTGGGCCAAAAGGTTGTTAGGTTTCTTGGTCTCAGAGGATAAGATGACAAAGTAGACAAGAGGATGAGACAAGGCAAAAAAATAAATAAATACAACTTTATAATGTTGAACAACTGAAGGCAAGCCAAGACTTAATGTCCTAAATTGCAAATGAAACATACTGTCAAATAATTCCCACTCTGAAAAAATACTGGAGAGTAGAAAAAAAAACATCTCCTCCTGCACATAGCTTGCAAGTTGACTGAATTCAAATGTGGACATTTGGCCTTCCTGTAAGAGTAACAAGCAGTGGGTGACAAAGACAGTAGGAGAGACAGAGACAGCAGCCCTGTTATATCATGGATGTTGGACACTAATGACAACAGATGGTGCTTGGGGTTTTAAGAGGAAGAGGAAAACCAAAGCCTGCTCTCTGAGAGTGCAGTAAAAGTGTCACAGCAAGCAAGCAAGAATACTAAATGCAGTGAAACTTCAAGGCATTTGCCTTCATTTGTTGGTTTCCCAAAGCAGAAACCGAGAGACAGACCAGAGCAACAAATTCAGAGAAAGCGGCAGACACAGAAAGAGTGTGAAAGAGAAACACATGGGGACCACAATGCATCAGTATCCTGGGGACACAAGCATTTGGACCTGACAGTGAATGGCATTACTGTGACCTGTCAGTGAGACATGCACCCTAACCCCAAAGGAACCCTTTGGTCTTGGCACTAAAAGGCCTTCACAACTTAAAATCATCTGTTGAGTCCCGTGAGGCAGCTCTGACACTGCATAATTCTGAGTAATGGCAGGATAAAAACAGTAATTCTTTCATAAAACAACTACCTAAAAAAGGACAAAGAGATAACTTAAAAGGTACTGTGCGTGTGCGTGTGCGTGTGCAAGTGAAAATGAGCTCAACCATGGATAGAGCCATTGGATCACAGTGGACTTATTAAAATCCATAAAGTCCTAGCCATTATAATTCTGTCAAGGGCCATTGGAATGATCTAAATCTGCCAAAGTGGGATCTTATGCAGAATCAATAAGATATGCCAACTTGTTCCACAGAGAACTAAACGACCAGGACTCCTTGAAGTTATTCAACAAAGATTATACTTCACTGTATACTCCAAGCAGAGCTTTTTACCTTAATACTTGAGTGTCTCTGTTACGCCATCTATACCTGCACCACATTCCCCACAAAGATATGCCTAGGCAAACTGACCAGAAATCATGATGTGCCTGTCAGATTTTCCCTCTAGCCCCAATGCTTTTATTCAGAGATCAGCCTTCCCCTCCAACGATGTGATTATGCATGCTGTGCGTCAGAATAAGGCAGAAAATGAAACCTTATGTTAAGCATTTGTTTGCAATGTGAAGGGAAAATGGGAAGAAAAACTGAGTTATATTTTGTCTCCTAGAAGAACATGACAAAAAGGGGCTAATTAGTCAACTGGTCCATGGTGATGGGCTCAGGACCCTCCTCTTTAGGAATTGTGTTCTCTAGTGACCCATTTAATGACCAGCCACGCATTTCCTGTCAGCCACAACCAGCACAGCGAGGCAAGACAGAGGGGAATGGAGTACACTTGCTGCCAGCTAATGCTGTACAATTATCGTTTTTAAATAAATAATAATAATTTATTTGAGTTGTACCGTATCTTATCACACACACTTTCAAGGACATTTCAAAAGTATTTTTTGAACTATCTATATCTAGAGGACTACAAGACATTTTGTCAACTGCTGGTCAGGGCAAAAGCATCCAGTATCATAATTGTGCCTAGACTTCCTCTGTCACTTCTCTTAACTCCCATTATGTTTCTCCTGTCATTAAGAATTAATCCCCATCTTTCCCTGGCTATGTAAACTCACACTGGCATGTGCTGAAGTGCTGCCATGAAATTTTCACTGCACTCTCGTTTCATAATAAACCAAGTGTTCAAGCATTGCTTGGGGTATGTATGTCATCAGGCTAGGGGACTAATGGATACCTTTCAAAAACAGAGCTACTACCATTCTGCATGTGTGAGGCAATGATAGCACATCACAGGGAAGGACTTCTAGTCTCCACAAATGCTCCACAAATATCTACACAGAGACTGGTGTTTAAGACACTTAAAGGTAAAAGAGGAACTGGGCAGTATTCCCTGTAGAAGAGGCCACCAGAGCTGGGGGTTTAAAAAGACAATGAGACACATCACCCTGCCAAAGCTCCCCCCACCACCGGCCATCAAGCCCACTGTTTGTAATAGAGCTTCTTTCAAGTGGGTACAGGGGCTGCTGGCAGAGTTTGTTTTAAGGTGGGATGCAGCTTTGGTTTTTGGTTCCTCCTGATCTGATCTGGAAGGAGGAGACAGCCGTAGGGTAAGCTATGGAGCAGGCAGAGAGCCTCATTCATCTTCAGGCATGACTGGCACGTGGGATAGCTGCTCTGCTATAAGTGAGGGACCAGAGAGGAAGAAAACCTGCCAGACGTCTTGGATATTTCTGGATGCTGGCATCCTGTCTTGAGTGTGTGTGTCTGTGCATGTGTGTGCATTTGTTTGTGTGTGTGTGTGTGTGTGTGTGTATATGTATATGTGTATGTGTATGTGTGTGTGTGTGTGTGTGTGTGTGTGTGTGTGTGTGTGTGTGTATGTGTGTGTGTGTGTGTGTGTGTGTGTATGTGTGTGTGTGTGTGTGTGTGTGTGTGTGTGTGTGTGTGCTCTCACTTTTGACCACTGTTTATTTATTTAACCTTCAGAGTTTAGATAACATTTAGAAATGTCACAATGCAATGTCCAGCGATTAGTCATAGCATGGCTCTTTTCAATTTCAGCACAGAAAATATGTGCCCCAGGTTTTACATGCTTTGTGCTTTTTTAATATGTCATGATTTTTATAAAACACAGCAAAGTAAAGGCAAACTTCAGTACTGTTAGAAAAGAAAAACAAAGACGATGAAGAAAAGAAAAGAGGCACAGCTGCTAATTTTACCCTCTCTGGATATGTACACAAACCAAAACAAACAATCCACAATTCAATGAAAGAAGTCTCGATAAGGTCACCATTGGAGCTATGAGGCATACTCCTGAGGGATGAAAAGTTTAGACTGAATGGCAGCAAATGACTCGTCACAGTCAGCTATTAAATAATGCATGAAAGTTGTTAGAGCATGAACAGCCAACCACAGAGGGGTGATATGTTGATGGGGGAGGAAGGAGGGAAGAAGGAAGGGAAAAAAGAACCAGAACACTTTGCAGTAATTAAAAGTGCCCATACAAGATTCATGTAGTGGCAGAAATATTTCAAGCTGCCATCATATGTAGTTGTCAGAACAGTGTGTGTGCAACGACAAATACAGCTTTTGAGAGCAAAAAGCCCCAGGAGATGAGTATCCAAACTGCCGTACCAGCGAGTATTAAATAAATAAATCAGTCCAGTGACACTGATGGACAATTCAGCAGCATACTAGTAATGCCTTTGGGTGGAATTGTGAATCAGTCTCAGATTCACTGATTGCTTTATTCAATAATTCCCAGTACTGAGTAATCGCACCACAACTCATCAAAAGACAGTCATATCCAATGTTGAAGAGAGGACAAGGGAAGGGAAACTTGTTAAGAATCAGCAGAATAAAACTAGAAAACTGACAGCTTCTATACTGTGTGTGAAATGTCCCAATAACCCTTTTTCTTCCACAGGTATACAAGACCAAACAGATCCACTGTCTCTATAGCACAGTAGAACCAGCAAAAGCTCCAAAGCTTTGTCAGTATAATCCACAGAGATTTCTATATGCAGTTGATAGTAGAGCCATCCAAGAAAACCTTGAAGCACCCCATGCCCATGGTATTATGCAATATGGTGTAGGCTATTTATTACTTTTAGAACATTCCAAGACACACAAGCCCATAAAGACAAGTGTATCCATCTCAGACAGACTGATATGATGGGTCTGTGGGCTCCATGCCACATTACCATCAGTACTAACTACTACTTACTGTATACCTATAGTTAAACAAATATAGGCAATCAATCTTATCTGCCACTGTTCTTTGCAGAGGTTATGGGAAAGGAAAAACATACCAGACTGATTAACCTGATTAACCAGTTTTACATGGGAGGGATGCTACCTCTTTAAAAGTTAAACATTTGGAGTAATACGCTTATTTGATGTCTTGCTAAGATTTAGCAAAAGGACTGACACCACTTTTATGTCTGTATGCTAAATATGAAGGAACAGTGAGCAGCTGGTTAGCTTAGCTTAGCATGAAGACTGAAAGCAGGGCTTGCCCAGCTCTGTCCTAGTAAGATCCACCTATGAGCACCTCTGAAGTAAAAACAACAAATCACCATTTAAAATAGGGTTATGTAATTTCCCAGAGGGCTGCAAGCTGGTTGCTGGGCAACTGGTCCCGAGCATGTTCCCAAAATGTTTGGAAATTATTAATGGGATTCCAGTATGTTGCCCTTTAAGGTGCGAGCCAGAGCATACAGTACAAA
The DNA here is from genome assembly GCF_001640805.2 of Lates calcarifer. NCBI lineage: Eukaryota > Metazoa > Chordata > Actinopteri > Centropomidae > Lates > Lates calcarifer. The sequence goes on from NC_066839.1 coordinate 16,455,762, forward strand.
TATAATTTAAAGTGAAGGCATCAAATCTCCCCATATCCCCACAAGACCACACAGAAATACTTAGCACTGAGCTGAAAAACAATCATCTCATTGTGACCTGTTCCCATAGCTATTGGCAAACACATTGTCCATCTCAGTCCTCCATTTCCTCAGTGGTGGCCAACATTATAAAACGGGTATTTGGCTGAGGCAACAAAGCTACAGCAGCACACTGTGGACTCATCCCTGAAACACATTACAAAAAAGGAAGTAATAAAGTCTAAACTTTTACTACATACAGTGTTAGAGGTATAGTATAAAATAATGATCTTTACAAATTTGCTACATTTGGATTATCACTTCCCATAATGTGAGGAAACAATTAAAGCAACTGGTGCAATTAAAGCATGTGAAAACTAATATAATCACACAAAAGGTAATTAAATGCCATAATGGTGAGCACTTCTCTGGATATCAACACCAGATGAATATATTAAGTTTAAAATAGAACTATATGTGATAAATGTGTGCATCTAAATGATCTCACTGATCTTCAATAGCTTGAAACACAAAATCTACTATGGGTAATCAGTGTTATTAGGTCTGGATTCTGATCTTACCACTGCATTGTTTTCTTTTAAAGAAAAGTGTTCATTGTAGATTGACAAGTTAATGGGCTACACTATTTAATAACCCAGGAAGATGGTGTGTTGTACACCTAATCAGATCCTTTGGGTCCGTCTTCCATCATTAGATGTTTGAGATATTTAAGAGTTTTACAAATTAAGCACAGAAATTATGATATGAACTATATGAACCAACTTATATAATAATATATATAATGATCAAGCTTATACCACAAAGTATTAATTTCTGCTTTTTTTATTAGACCCCATGTTTGACAAATAATAAAAGCTAGCTTAACTGTGGGTAATTTATGTGCAGGTATCAGTGTTTTTCAGTGGCACTGGTCTGGAGAGTCAGCAACTCTTTGGGTAGACCAACAGTCCAAATAGTCCCCTCCTAACCTGGACAGATGCTCTGTTGTTTACTAACCTACTTACCTCCTTAGTGTTGAGTGTGTGTGCACCATTTAAGTGTGTTTGTGTGCGCTTAGGGGTGTGGAGTGTGTGTTTCCACGGCAATGAACAACATTTCCTTTGCCTCCGGAGAATGCTTGCCGTCTAATTCTGGTCTCTGAATTCACATTTAGGACACTGGGCCAACACTGGGATACACTCTTGGTGGGAAACATACGAGAATTTGGGACCAAAGGAAAACAAGTGCCAGAGAAAATATGTGAATATACACATGGTTTTGTTTGTTTCTTTTGTTTGTGTGTATTCACATGTGTAATTGAATAACCATATGGGATTTGTGTGTGTATTAGTCACAGCAGCATCCAGTTGATTTGAGATTCAAACCAGTGACTAAATTAGGGTTATAGCTCTTAGCTTAGACTTACAACAAGACTCCAAATTGAAAAATATTAGACTTTCAAATTTGAGGGAGAACAAAATGGGGCATGGGACAGCAAGTGAGAAATGAGAATCCCATTCTGGCAATATATGAATGTAATGTGTTTATACCTGATATAAAGTTGTCTCCAGGGTAATAGTGGATTTCCACTAAAATTACACTCAAATTTACAGTATTTCCTTTAAAAGATATTCATTGATTCTGTAAAGCACAGAATATTGTGATGCAACTGCTATTATTCCTTATATGTATACAGCAAACAAGCAATCATGCTCAGCCTGAAGATTTTCAAACTCTCAAATATGTCAGTTGTTACACATGTATATGGTCTATGTTAATTTTGTAATTGCTATTGTTATTGTTTGAATTGCAATATATGGTCGTATACTATCTGCTGATGACTGCAATCAATTGTTGATCTGTTGCCATCCCAAATCACTGTAACCAATATACTTTGTGCATGTTCCTGCATACATATAGTATGTGAACAAGCACGCACTGACTGTAAGCACAGTCACAGGCACAGCCGAGCATCCAACTCTATTTTTTATCATCCTGTTTTACCGGAATCAACTGGAGTGGGGGCCTCAATCTTGTAACATTAATGATATATTGATCGGCCTTGCTCTCATCACCTGCGACTGACAGGGAGGAGCTTGAAGTTAGGTGTTGTGTCACAATCTTAAAATAAACATTACCAAGAGCTATACACCTTTACAAAACTTTACACTCATACTGTAAATGTAAAATCCTGTCTATTTTGTTTTTAGAAAGAACTAAAGTAATAAAGTTATTTATTGCTTACCTTTCTATTCAATTATGCATAGGTGTACAGTATGTGCTCTTTTCAAACTAAAGACTGCTTTTTCCACCTCTTATAATTAAGGTGTATTTAAAGGCATACTGTGCGTACAGTTTGTGGTATTATAGGAGGGTCTCGCACTTGTGTTTATATTACTATGGTAATGAGTGTAATAAAGAAGGTCAAGACATAGTGCACATTAGTTACGATATGCCAAGCAGACCAAGTGCACTGACAAAATGGAATACAAGTCATAACTATTAATAACTACATAAAACACACAGGCAGATGGAAGACACACTGCACATCAGTGCGCACTGAGAACTACAGTGTTTGCAATAGCAATTCAGTATCTTAAAACTAAAAAGTTATGGTTTGCTCAGTGTACACCAGTGTACCCACGTTAAAGAATCTGAATTGTTACACAGATTTGGTTGTGCTGTTCTAAGCAAAAGCAATAAGAACATATTTCTGAAAACTATATTTTCCCCACTGAACTCTTCCCTGGGGATTTTAGCCATTTTTTCTCTATCTGAATTATTCTCTGGGCTGTAATTAACACAACACAAAGGCTGTATATCCCTGGCCATGACTGCTGAACAAATTCCAATTCAACGCTTCCTGATAACTTTAACTAAATGAGTAATTTAAATTTTGTCTTTAGAAATGTGCACATAAAACAGAATATGTTGTTAAAGATGTTAGAAACACAGGTCAAGACAAGCTATCCTTTAAAGGTTAATTTGATGAGAGTGTATAAATAATGGTTGTTTTTTTTTTTTTAAATATGCTGCCTTTGCTCTACTGAGCAAGCATTACCCCAGACATTCTACATATAAAATTCTAAGCATAGGTGGAAGTAAAATTAAGACTATATATCAGGCTGGCATTAGGCCAAGCTGAAATTCATACAGCTTCCATTCAATTGATCTCAGCTTATCTCAGAAACTCATCAGTAATTTCTCCATCATTGATACTGATCTAGGGCTACAGCTAATGATTATTTTCATTATCAATTAATCAGCTTACTTGTTTGGTCTATAAAATATCAGAAAACAGTTTAAATGTCCATCACAGTGTCTTAAAACCACAATGCAGCTCAATTACTATATGGATATAAATAAATAGATTCACTTGATTCATGCTTCTTCTCAATATCACTCTACACGGAAAGATACACCCAAGCAACAACATGTACCACATTTGCTTTAGGAATTTAAACTAAGGAATGAGAAGGAATACAAAGGGAAGAGGTGAAAAATAAAACGAGAGACAACATGGGAAACACTGTAGAAGACAAAGAGAGCCAGAGAGGCTGTCATGGTGACACAGGGCCTCAGGGTCTCTGGGTCATGAAAGGAAGACAGCTGTTTGTCACCTGATGTAACACTTTGCGCTGACACTTAATGAAACGTCCAGATCAATAAATGATCCCATCCTTGCTTCGTGAAATGAAGTAGATAAGTCACTTCCCTCAATTGCTGTGTCGTCTCTTCTATTTCCATTCACTCCCTTTTTTCACACAGCCATATCACCCCTGCTTGCTTTTACTCTTACTGAGCACTTTATTAGGAACACCACACTGATACTGGGTAGGGCCTCTCTTTGCTCTCAAGATAGCCTAAATTCTTTGTGGCGTTGATTCCACAAGACATTGGAAACATTCCATTGAGATTCTGGTCCATGTTGACAGATAATTTCTGCTTATTGGTCAGCTACACAATCATTTTGTCAATCTTCTGGTCAACCACATTACAAATGTGTTCTGGATTCTGATCTGGTGACAGGGGAGGCAAATAAAGCACAGTGCATGAATTGTCATGTTCATGCAACCAGTTTGATATGACTTTTGCTTTGTGACATGGTGTATTATTATGCTGAAGTAGTCATTAGAAGATGGTAAATTGTGGCCATAAAGGGATGCACATGGTCAGCAAAAATAATCAGGCTGTGACATTCAAACAATGATTGGGGGGCTCAAAGATTGCCAAGAAAACACTTCCCACACCATTACACCACCACCAGCCTGGACTGTTGACACAAGGCAGGTTAGGTCAATGGATTCATGCTGTTGATGCCAAATTCTGACACCAACACACCATCTGTGTGCCGAAGTCAAAATCAGGATTTATCAGACCAGGCCACGTTTTTCCAGTCTTCAACTGTCCAGTTTTGGTGAGCATGTGCCCACTGCAGCGTCACATTTCTCTTCTGGGCTACCAGGAGTGGAACCCGACATGGTTTTCTGCTGTTGTAACCCATCCACCTCAAGGTTTGACGTGTTGTGCATTCTGAGATGCTTTTCTGCTCACAGCAGTAGTAAAGAGTGGTTATCTGAGTAACTGTAGCCTTTCTGACAGCTCCAACCACTATGGCAATTCTCCCAGGACATTACCAGTTTTAGAAATACTCAAACCAATCCATCTGGTACCAATAATAATTTGGTGATATTTGATGCGAATATTGATTGAAATTCCTAACCTGCATCTACCTGATTCTATATGCTGCACAGCTGCCATGACTGGCTGACAGGATCACTGCATGAATAAGCATGTTTACAGGTGTTCCTTATACACTGTGAGTGTATTCTGTAAAACAATGTTTAAAACTGAACATATAAGATTTTAAATTCACACATTTCTATTTGTCAGTATATAGGATAGTGTGTGGTGAAAAACTTATTATTGCAGATGCAACCACAAAGGATAATATTTGTTAGGTCGCAACTAATCTAATTTTATCTCTTCCAATACATATATGCTTTCACATAACATAAATGCAGCAGTGTGCACATTTTCAATACAAGAATCTTTAAACTTTAATGGATGGATGAACCAAGTATTATCTGCCACCTTGCTCTGCAAATTGATATGCATCTTTTTCAAACTATTAACTTATTACATCAAAAATAATAAAGGACAGTTTTCTTTTTAAATCATAATTTGGAATGTATGTCACTACAGCCATTTCACAGAACCAGACTACTCTGAGGTGGCACTCCATGGCTTAGAAGAAACACAAAAGAGTGGACAGCATTGGGAAATCTGTATTGTCAAACCTTGTTACATGTGTTGAAAGGTTAACTATATACTGACTGCATATCAGTGCTACTACAAAGAGGTAACAGTCACAAGGTAGAGGAACTGAAGACATAATTTAGTCAGAGCATCTATCTCTTTCTGTCCTTCTCCTCTCTGCTGCTCAGTAAATGGCCAGTGGGATGACGGTGCCTGTGGTGCCCTCTTCTCAGAAGACAGCTATGCCCTAATGCACCAGCAGCTCCAAGTACTACCGAAGATGTCAGCCTACGCACACACGTACATACAAAACAGGATATGAAAGCCTTTTGGGGGAAAGGTCTGTCGCCCCCAGCAAAAACATGCATACAGACAAGTTGCAAGGCAGGAGCAAGGAGGTGAGGCGTGGGCTACATATCATTTTGACTGATATAGTTACTGAGTTACTTAATCGCTTGTGGAGGTGAGAATAAGAGCATGAACCTAGAAAAAAGCCTTCAGAGATTAGCAATGCCCAACAGCTAGCTACTGTGTACCGTACAATTAAACACTAGAGTTAAATATTGTGAACAAATGGAGATTTCATTACAGGATCTTTGGATCAGTTACACTGCTCAAGTTAGTCACTCAAAGTAGATGAATAGTTCTTCACCAAAACCATACTGTATCCTTATCCTTCCTCCTTTTGGGTAGTTCTATTTCATTAGAATACATGTGTTGTGCACTGCAATGAACAACCACCAAACCCTGTAATGCAGGAACAACTCCAATTTTGTTTCCATGTAGTATGGTAAAAGGTGCTACTTTGGTAATTTATGAGGTTTATTGCCAACTGCAGTAAGACTGAGTGAACAGAGAAAAACAAAGGCCTCATATGGGATCTTATTAGTTAGATTACTCCCGTATATAATGTTACTGCTACGCTTGCTTACACTCTGCTGGCCATCTGACAAAAGCCGTGATCTGAAGGCATATCACATTCAATGTGAAGGATAGCCGTTGTACTTTGTCGGAAGTCATACACTTGCTAAATTGATTAGATTAGATACCAATTAGATACCCTGTGGATCTGTTAAGGGATTCAGGTAGTCACAGCTGTATAATAATAGGACTAGGCAGAAAGGGATATTAAATTAAACACTGTTTACACAGGGATTCTTTGCTCTACATAGACACCTTACTGAATCAGTTTTTCCTTTTATGATTCATTGACTTCTTATATTGTGGAAAATTAAATTAAAATTAGGTCTCTTTCCATCACATGCATGATGTCATAATGTCATACCAAATTACTTATGAGAAGAGTGAGTAATTATTTGCTCAAACTAAAATTTAGCTGCATATCTTCCATGCCCCAAATTTCAACTATCTGAGGTCCGATGAAGTATAGGTCCTTACATGATTAAGCTTTATCCTCAGAAAAGTCACTGAATCACTAATCTACTTTTACAGGACATTTGCTGCTACTGCATTTCTTAGCCAAGTTTTTAAATTCTCCTACTATTATAAACAACATCAAAGGGATACTGCTATCTGACAAAAGCCTTGATTGTGTTATGATTGCTGTTCACTACCGCGTATGTGACAGACTACTGTGCTCACAAATAAGAATGGAAAAGGAGGGCCAATCTTGCATCCTGAATCAATCTCTAATTTGGCTGCTCAGAATAAGGGTTGGCTTATGCAAAAAAAAAAAGTAGTAGCTCATACAACATGTTGTCCATCTCTCTCAGAATTTAAACATATTTATAGCTAGGCCAAATATCCCTACTCAAAGGTAGTCACAAAGAAGGAGGAAATGTGATATAGTGTGGGAATAGCGCATATTATTTGAAGGAGTTTATCATAATAAGCATATGAATTCTTGAGTTATGGTCGAAAGTGTGTTTTGTGAGATCACAGTGACCTTGACCTTTCACCTTTCACTACCAAATTCTCTATCTATCCATTCATTCTTGAGTCCAAGTCAACATTTATCCCAATCTGAGGACATTCCTTAGAGCCATTACTGAGATATGGACATATACTGTACACATACAACACATATGTACAGAAGGACTACTCAAAAATATAATGCCTCTGGCCATAGTTGCTAGTGCAGAGGCACAAAAAGACATCTTGAGAGAGATGTTCAAATCCAGCTTATTTCCTTACCTTTGCACAGCTGACAAATCAGGACAACAGCCACTTCAATTATGACGTCAGAAAGGGCAACTGTGTACATTATTTTTGCTTTTTTGTTCTTGACAGAAAATGGGATAGAGATTTGGTTGTATGGTAGAGTCTACACTAAGGCAGGCAGTGTCTAGTCTACAGCTAATCTCAACTCAAACATCAAACATGGTATAGCTGGTGTTAGAGGCTTAGTATTGACTGCTCCCTGCTCTCGTTTGGGCTGACTGAACCATTCTGCTTGTAAACAGAGCCTGACATCAAAACAAAAACCTGCATTAACGTTTACTCTCAATAAAAATGTTGTTATTGAGTATGCAAGTTGTCTAGCTAAAATGAAGAGAGTCTGCCAGATCAGGCAGGCAATTCAAGTGGTACTATGCTTTGGATCTGCTAATCTGTCAGCTCAGATCTTGGGACTGCCATTACCAACTGAATAGTCTATTTAAGGTGTCAAACTGAGCTACTTGTTCATAACTGCCATCTGTGCTGCTGGTGCTTTCTATGCATTCACACCCCACTGAAACCACATGGGAAACTGCTTTTTTGTTTCATGATCCTGCTTTGGCAGTGTTCCGCAATAAAAACTACCTTTGTGAACCTGATCACGTTTGACTACAACTAAATGAAATCTTTACATTTATACAATTTACATTTATTCCCGATTTAAAAAAGAACCACTTGCAATATAAAATATAAAGAATATAGTATGTAGTATAATCTGATGTAATTAAAATCCCAGTCAGCACACATTCCTATTCTTATGGTAGTCTAATGTGACTCATGTCGCTTAATGTGGCCATTTCTCAAAGAGTCCCCAGAGATGTGAGCATGGATGGTTGAGTTTGTGTTTAGGAAAGTTTATCTCCACCACAGAACATACAGACATTAGTTTATCCATTATTCTGGGAAAGAAGATGTAGCAGTGTCAACACCAGCAACCACCAAAACTGAGGGACTAACACCAAAGCTACTCAAGTGAAATGAAAGCATATGTATACAAAATGAACAAAAGACAACAACCAAAAAATACAAATAAAAGTCTCTCTTAATACCACTGATGATATTTTGAAACAGACAACCTACAACTGAGTTTTTCAAAACATCACTGCATTCAAATGCAGCACATTGTGGAAAGGTGGATCTTAATGGGAAACAGATACCAGTTCACTTTCCATCAAGCAGGGTTTGAGTAGTGCATAAAGTCCAGAAGATAATTTGGATCTCACCAACAAATCCATAGGTCATTCCAACTAATCAAGCTCTAATGCATCATGTTTGTGCAATTGTTCCAGTCAATTACGACTTATTGGAGCCAGACAGAGAGAGGGAATACACCCCCATTAGGCTACCTGGCGTTTACTAGCCTCTGATGTTTACTGAAATGGACTAATCGACTGCTCTATGGTAAAAACAATGAGAGTAAAAGCCCAGGAGGCCTTGTATAATTTTCTATCTGTAGTACAGCCTAAATGCTGAAATGCTGAGCTGCTCTTTAATGCTGAGAGAAAAAAAAGACCTTTCATTATGGAAAGCACAGAACCAGATCCATTTTAACTGGCATGGCCTAGTTAGTCAATCCTTTGTGAAAAGCCCAACCTGTCTACCACCTATGTGAGCCAGTAAGTGTGATTTGTGCTGGACAGATATTCCTAGAACGATAACATAATCTCAAAACAATGAATAAGTCATTCGAGTCCAGTTATCTTAGTAACTAGTCAATCAGCAGTAATTTCAGCTTTTAGACGCTGTATGAAAGCTTTTAAGCTTTACAAAGGTTTGACATCAGGTGAAGAAAGAGCAACATTAAAATGATTAATTACCCAGGGAACACTGTCCAATGTGGACACCTTTGCATCAGCATTATTTTCAATGCTCACTCTTGCCCTAATCCTGGTACCGTCTGTACAACACTGAGCCTAGCCTCTGAAAAGGCAATAACACTATATCATAAATGGGCATTGTCAGCATTACAACTCTCTCTGTCTAGCATTCAAAAACCACCCTCAGTTACTCATTCACACTTTCTCTCTTCTCCCTTCCCATCACCTGTCTAACATCCTTGGGCAGCACAGCTTGTAGTCATTGGGCATGCACAGAAGCAATGAGCAGCAATGCTCAATCATTCCAGTGAAACTCTCCAGGCTAATTTCTTTCTGGCAGAAATGTGAGCCGTTTACACACACACACACACACACACACACACACATATATATATATATATATATATATATATATATATATATATAGTTATCTGCAATGCACAATACTGTGAAGAGGATCACCACCCAACCTTGACAACTGTGTACAGTATGCAGCATCATCGATGCATGCTGATATGCTGTGAGTGAAAAGAGCCCACAGATGCAGAATGAATCTTCAGGGACACCAACACTGATGTCAGCTCATCTGCACCCTAAAACAATAAATGGAAGCAAGAGGCATCATGGATGATTTTACATTCATTTCACGCTTGGTGCCACAAAGATCCATGAGGCATCTGTGCCCACAAAATGGCAGCTTACGCTCAGTGCTTATTCGCTCAGGGCTTTGCATGCTTTGCATGGATTTTATTAGTGAGCGCCACAGGGTGTCAGAGTGTGCAACTCGATTGTTTTTGCCTGGTAGCCAAAAAGTAGCTTGGGGAAATTTAGTGTCCAGTTCTAATAACTAATAATAACATCGCCATCTCAGTTTCAGGCAAGATGCTTTGTTTTCTCCTGCTGCCCACTAGTACGGTCTAATTTTAGTCCTTAGGAAGCTGTAGAAATATTACATCCATAGAACAGCATTCATTTCATCACCTGTAATCTGTGCCAACTGTCATTCAGATGGGTTGGCAGATGAAAAGTAATTAATTATATATTATGTCTGATATAAACAAATATAATAAATATAAAGTTCTAATTTTAATATAGGAATGTAATAGTGCAAAGACCTATGCAGGCATGTCAAATTTTGGTTTAATGAAAACCCTGTTTTGCACTCTGCAGTCTAAATTAATTTGCCAAACCAAGCAGGATCAACTGCAGGACAGAATTTGATTATCACATTTTCCTTTTCCAATTTTCAAAATTTGGAACAAAAAACACAAGATGGAGGAGGAAAACAAGGGAAAAATATTCAGACTGAGTGATTGGGTAACATGGATAAGAAAAAGTGATGAAAAGTATAGGCAAGAGGAGTAGCAAAAGGAGAAACAGAAAAATATTGCTGAAGTTTGAGGATTTTTGGAGACTATTTGGATTTAAAAAGCAAGTTGTACAGTGACGTAAACTGACTGTGCGTCCATGTCATTTAAGTCTCAATTTCCTGAAATGTTGTGTCAAATGCAGGACTCATTGAGTAGAACCTAGTTTACAGTTGCTTTAAATAAATAAAAAATACCTGAGAGAGATATTAAAGACATCTGCTAGCATGCAAAACACATTGGCTTCTAAGTTAAACTAATCCCCTCAGTAAGTGCAGAAGATGTTACGTCCTTGTAAACAGAAAAGACATGATAAGAAAATCAGCCAAACACATTTATTTTCAACAGTGCTTTGTTTCCTCTTATTAACCTATTTTCTTGTGCGCTGTGACCATCTCAACATGTTACGGGCTTTGTGACGGTTGTCCTTTTGTCCCGAGAAAATATCCAGGCCATCCTTTTATGCAGTAACGACTTCAGCCTGGGGTAAAAGGAAGTGGGAGTGTTTCTTATGACTTTAAATATCTTATCAAGGTCTTGTGATGGATTGACATTGGCAATGGGGAGAGGAGCTGTCTTTTTACTATGATGCGAGATATAAGGCAGGGGAGAGGCAAGACGCAGCAGTGTTCTGTCTACATGAATGCAGCCTGGTGGCTGTTGCCTTGGGCATGCTATTGAGTGACGTGGAGGACACATTATGCAGCTCCCACATCGTTATTCTTTTCTTCTGTAAACAGTTCAACAGTTGAATAAGGACAATCTTGTCAGCTGGCAGAGGAAAAAAACACTGGTGAACCGCTCCCAAAAAAAAAAAAAAAAAAATGACAAAGCTTTTCACTAAACTGAGAAAGTAGTATACAACTTAAGTCTGAGTATGACAATTAAGGAAAAGAATAGAATGATCATTGATTTTTTAGTTTAAAAAAATCAATGGCATATGCCTTCTGACTGTCACAGAAAACACCCAGCTGATTTAGCTTGCAAAAAACAGTCATGAGTGAATGAGAAGCACTGAGAAGCCTTAATTATGAATGAAAGGAAAGCACTCCATATGAACCAGATCCTTCTGGTGATGCACTACGAATGAACCCAGGGCTATGGCCCAGGTAATGGGCCCTGGGTTTTCTGCTCCTCCTGGGAGGGAGTGACAGGAGAGAGGGAGGGGGATAGAGAGAGGGTGGGAGGTGGGGAGAGGGGCTGTGAGAAAAGGGGGGAGCAGAGAAACCATGACAGAGCTATCTATGCAGGCTAATGGAAACCACATCCTTCTTCCTGTTTTCTTGTGCATTAACAGCAACAAGGTCTGCCATCTTCCTATTCCTGACTGACCTGACAGCAGCAGCAGATGCCCCAGCTATCTACATCTTAACAACTGGGCTTATCTACGGCTACTGCTTTTAACACCTGGTTCTGAAAGGTCCTTAGCCTTCAAAAAGCCTTTTGCGTAACTTTCTCCAAATAGTGCATTTCATCCCTGCTTCCACTCTCCCTTATATCTGAGTGTCACAGGCAATTCTCAGCTCTCGGCAAACGGAAAAGAGGGACGGAAAGAGAGGGAAGGAGAGTTGGCCCAGATAATAACCCTATAGAACTGCAGATCCAGATAGGCCTCACCCTGCAGGTAATGATCTAGGATAACTTGAACCTTCCCGTGTCCTGACC